>NW_027490337.1:222595-541101 GCF_050948175.1 Xylocopa sonorina
TATATCTTACCATGAAACATAGAAATGAGATGCTATATCGCGTTTCAAGAAGCATTAGAGCTCTATGGCTACGATACCTAGACATCTGCAGACGCTAATTCCTAGCAAGGAAGTGTCGCATTTACATACATTTGAAGTGTAGACGAGGAATACATGACACATCGCAAATCATATTATATCTTACCATGAAACATAGAAATGAGATACGATATCGCGTTTTAAGAAGCATTAGAACTCTATTGCTACGATATGTAGACATCTGCAAACGCTATTTCCTAGCATGGAAGGGTCGCATTTACATTGTTTTGTAGTGAGTACGAGGTATACATAACACTCCATAATGAATATTATATCTTATCGTGAAACATAGCAGTGAGACGCGATATCGCGTTATAAGAAGCATTAGAACTCTGTTGCTACGATGCCTAGACATCTGCAAATGTTATTTCCTAGCAAGGAAGTGTCGCATTTACATTCTTTTGAAGTGAATACGAGGTATACATGACACTTCGCAATGAATATCATATCTTATCATAAAACATAGAAGTGAGATGCGATATAGCGTTTTAAGAAGCATTAGAACTCTATTGCTACGATACATAGACGTCTGCAGACGCTATTTCCTAGCAAGGAAGTGCCGCATTTACATTCATTTGAAGTGTAGACGAGGAATACATGACACTTTGCAAATCATGTTATATCTTACCAAGAAACATAGAAATGAGATGCGATATCGCGTTTTAAGAAGCATTATAAATCTATTGCTACGATACCTAGACATCTGCAGACGCTATTTCCTAGCGAAGAAGTGTCGCATTCACATTCATTTGAAGTGTAGACGAGGAATGCATAACACTTCGCAAATCATATTATATCTTACCATAAAACATAGAAATGAGATGCGATATCACGTTTTAAGAATCATAAGAACACTATTGCTACGATACGTAAACATCTGCAAACGCTATTTCCTAGCGAGGAAATGTCGCATTCACACTCATTTGAAGTGTAGACGAGGAATACATAACACTTCGCAAATCATATTATATCTTATCATGAAACATGTGTATGAGATGCAATATCTCGTTTTAAGAATCATAAGAACTCCATTGCTACGATACGTAGACATCTGCAAACGCTATTTCCTTGCATGGAAGTGTCGCATTTACATTCACTTGAAGTGTAGACGAGGAATACATAACACTTCGCAAATCATATTATATCTTACCATGAAACATAGAAATGAGATGCCATATCGCGTTTTAAGAATCATAAGAACTCTATTGTTACGATACGTAGACATCTGCAAACGCTATTTCCTTGCAAGGAAGTGTCGCATTTACGTTTATTTGAATCGTAGACGAGGAATGCATAACACTTAGCAATGAATATTATATCTTATCATGAAACATAGATATGAGATGCAATATCTCGTTCTAAGAAGCATTTGAACTCTATTGCTACGATACATAGACATCTGCAGACGCTATTTCCTAGCAAAGAAGTGCCGCATTTACATTCATTTGAAGTGTAGACGAGGAATACATGACACTTCGCAAATCATGTTATATCTTACCATGAAACATAGATATGAGATGCAATATCTCGTTCTAGGAAGCATTTGAACTCTATTGCTACGATACATAGACATCTGCAGACGCTATTTCCTAGCAAGGAAATGTCGCATTTACATTCATTTGAAGTGTAGACGAGGAATACATAACACTACGCAAATCATATTATATCTTACCATGAAACATAGAAATGAGATGCCATATCGCGTTTTAAGAATCATAAGAACTCTATTGTTACGATACGTAGACATCTGCAAACGCTATTTCCTAGCAAGGAAGTGTCGCATTTACATTCATTTGAAGTGTAGACGAGGAATACGTAACACTTCGCAAATCATATTATATCTTACCATAAAACATAGAAATGAGATGCGATATCGCGTTTTAAGAATCATTAGAACACTATTGCTACGATACGTAGACATCTGCAAACGCTATTTCCTAGCGAGGAAGTGTCGCATTCACATTCATTTGAAGTGTAGACGAGGAATACATAACACTTCGCAAAACATATTACATCTTACCATGAAACATAGAAATGAGATGCGATATCGCGTTTTAAGAAGCATTACAACTCTATTGCTACAATACCTAGACATCTGCAGCCGCTATTTCCTAGCAAGGAAGTGTCGCATTTACATTCATTTGAAGTGTAGACGTGGAATACATAACACTTCGCAAATCATATTATATCTTACCATGAACCATAGAAATGAGATGCGATATCGCGTTCTAAGGATCATAAGAACTCTATTGCTACGATACATAGACATCCGCAAACGCTATTTCCTAGCGAGGAAGTGTCGCATTCACATTCATTTGAAGTGTAGACGAGGAATACATAACACATCGCAAATCATATTACATCTTACCATGAAACATAGAAATGAGATGCGATATCGCGTTTTAAGAAGCATTACAACTCTATTGCTACAATACCTAGACATCTGCAGACGCTATTTCCTAGCAAGGAAGTGTCGCATTTACATTCATTTGAAGTGTAGACGAGGAATACATAACACATCGCAAATCATATTACATCTTACCATGAAACATAGAAATGAGATGCGATATCGCGTTTTAAGAAGCATTACAACTCTATTGCTACAATACCTAGACATCTGCAGCCGCTATTTCCTAGCAAGGAAGTGTCGCATTTACATTCATTTGAAGTGTAGACGAGGAATACATGACACTTCGCAAATCATATTATATCTTACCATGAAACATAGAAATGAGATGCGATATCGCGTTTTAAGAATCAAATGAACTCTACTGCTACGATACGTAGACATCTGCAAAAGCTATTTCCTTGCAAGGAAGTGTCGCATCTACATTCATTTGAAGTGTAGAAGAGGAATACATGACACTTCGCAAATCATATTATATCTTACCATGAAACATAGAAATGAGATGCGACATCGCGTTTTAAAAAGCATTAGAAATATATTGCTACGATACGTAGACATCTGCAAACGCTATTTCTTTGCAACGAGGTGTCGCATTTTCGTCCATTTGAAGTGTAGACGAGGAATACATAACACTTCGCAAATCATATTATATCTAACCAAGAAACATAGAAATGAGATGCGATATCGCGTTTAACGAAGCATTAGAACTCTATTGCTACGATAGGTAGACATCTGCAAACCCTATTGCCATGCAAGGAAGTGTCGCATTTACATTCATTTGAAGTGCAGACGAGGAATACATAACACTTCGCAAATCATATCATATCTTACCATGAAACATAGAAATGAGATGCGATATCTCGTTTTAAGAAGCATTAGAACTCTATTGCTACGATACGTAGACATCTGCAAACGCTATTTCTTTGCGAGGAAGTGTCGCATTTACATTCATTTGAAGTGTAGACGAGGAATACATAACACTTGGCAAATCATATTATATCTTACCATGAAACATAGAAATGAGATGCGATATCTCGTTTTAAGACGCATTTGATCTCTACTGCTTCGATACGTAGACATCTGCAAACGCTATTTCCTAGCGAGGAAGTGTCGCATTCACATTCATTTGAAGTGTAGACGAGGAATACATAAATCTTCGCAAATCATGTTATATCTTACCATGAAACATAGAAATGAGATGCTATATCGCGTTTTAAGAATCATAAGAACCCTATTGCTACGATACGTAGACATCTGCAAACGCTATCTCCTAGCGAGGCAGTGTCGCAATCACGTTCATTTGAAGTGTAGACGAGGAATACATGACACTTCGCAAATCATATTATATCTTACCATGAAACGCAGAAATGGGATGCGATATCGCGTTTTAAGAAGCATTAGAACTTTATTGCTACGGTACCTAGACATCTGCAGACGCTATTTCCTAGCAAGGAAGTGTCGCATTTACATTCATTTGAAGTGTAGACGAGGAATACATGACACTTCGCAAATCATACTGTATCTTACCATGGAACATAGAAACGAGATGCGATATCGCGTTTTAAGAAGCATTAGAAAGCTATTGGTACGATACGCAGTCATCTGCAAACGCTATTTCCTAGCGAGGAAGTATCGCATTTACACTCATTTGAAGTGTAGACGAGGAATACATAACACTTCGCAAATCATGTTATATCTTACCATGAAACATAGAAATGAGATGCGATATCGCGTTTTAAGTATCATATGAACTTTATTGCTACGATACGCAGACATCTGCAATCGTAATTTCCTTGCAAGGAAGTGTCGCATTTACATTCATTTGAAGTGTAGACGAGGAATACATAACACTTCGCAAATCATATTATATTTTACCATGAACCATAGAAATGAGATGCGATATCGCGTTCTAAGAATCATAAGAACTCCATTGCTACGATACGTAGACATCTGGAAACGCTATTTCCATGCAAGGAAGTGTCGCATTTACATTCATTTGAAGTGTAGACGAGGAATACATAACACTTCGCAAATTATATAATATCTTACCATGATACATAGAATTGAGATGCAATATCGCGTTTTAAGAAGCATTAGAAATCTATTGCTACGATACGTAGACATCTGCAAACGCTATTTCCTTGCAAGGAAGTGTCGCATTTACTTTCATTTGAATCGTAGACGAGGAATGCATAACACTTCGCAATGAATATTATATCTTATCATGAAACATAGATATGAGATGCAATATCTCGTTTGAAGAAGCATTTGAACTCCATTGCTTCGATACGTAGACATTTGCAAACGCTATTTCCTTGCAAGGAAGTGTCGCATTTACATTCATTTGAAGTGTAGAGGAGGAATACATAACACTTCGCAAATCATATTATATCTTACCATGAAACATAGAAATGAGATGCGATATCGCGTTTTATGAATCATAAGAACTCTATTGCTACGATACGTAGACATCTGCAAACGCTATTTCCTTGCAAGGAGGTGTCGCAATTACATTCATTTGAAGTATAGACGAGGAATACATAACACTTCGCAAATCATATTATATCTTACCATGAAACATAGAAATGAGATGCGATATCTCGTTTTAAGAAGCTTTAGAACTCTATCGCTACGATACCTAGACATCTGCAGACTCTATTTCCTAGCAAGGAAGTGTCGCATTTACATTCATTTGAAGTGTAGACGAGGAATACATAACACTTCGCAAATCATATTGTATCTTACCAAGAAACATAGAAATGAGATGCGATATCGCGCTTTATGTATCACAAGAACACTATTGCTACGATAGGTAGACATTTGCAAACGCTATTTCCTTGCAAGGAAGTGTCGCATTTACATTCATTTGAAGTGTATACGAGGAATACATAACACTTCGCAAATCATATTATATCTTACCATGAACCATAGAAATGAGATGCGATATCGCGTTCTAAGAATCATAAGAACTCTATTGCTACCATACGTAGACATCCGCAAACGCTATTTTCTAGCGAGGAAGTGTCGCATTCACATTCATTTGAAGTGTAGACGAGGAATACATAACACTTCGCAAATCATATTATATCTTACCATGAAACATAGAAATGAGATGCGATATCGCGTTTTAAGAATCATAAGAACTCTACTGCTACGATACGTAGACATCTGCAAACGCTATTTCCTTGCAAGGAAGTGTCGCATTTACATTCATTTGAATCGTAGGCGAGGAATGCATAACACTTCGCAATGAATATTATATCTTATCATTAAACATAGATATGAGATGCAATATCTCGTTTTAAGGAGCATTTGAACTCTATTGCTACGATACCTAGACATTTGCAGACGCAATTTCCTAGCAAGGAAGTGTCGCATTTACATTCTTTTGAAGTGTATACTACTAATACATGACACTTCGCAAATCATATTATATCTTACCATGAAACATAGAATTGAGATGCGATATCGCGTTTTAAGAATCATAAGAACTCCATTGCTACGATACGTAGACATCTGCAAACGCTATTTCCTAGCCAGGAAGTGTCGCATTCACATTCATTTGAAGTGTAGACGAGGAATACATAACACTTCGCAGTGAATATTATATCTTACCATGAAAGATAGAAATGAGATGCGATATCGCGTTTTAAGAATCATAAGATCTCTATTGCTACGATACGTAGACAACTGCAAACGCTATTTCCTTGCAAGGAAGTGTCGCATTTACATTCATTTGAATCGTATACGAGGAATGCATAACACTTCGCAATGAATATTATATCTTATCTTGAAACATATATATGAGATGCAATATCTCGTTTTAAGAAGCATTTGAACTCTATTGTTTCGATACGTAGACATCTGCAAACGCTATTTCTTTGCAAGGAAGTGTCGCATTTACATTCATTTTAGGTGTAGACGAGGAATACATAACACTACGCAAATCATATTACATCTTACCATGAAACATAGAAATGAGGTGCGATATCTCGTTTTAAGAAGCATTTGATCTCTATTGCTACGATACGTAGACATCTGCAAACGCTATTTCCTTGCAAGGAAGTGTCGCATTTACATTCATTTGAATCGTAGACGAGGAATGCATAACACTTCGCAAATCATATTACATCTTACCATGAAACATACAAATGAGATGCTATATCGCCTTTTAAGGAGCATTAGAACTCTATCGCTACGATACCTAGATATCTACAGACGCTATTTCCTTGCAAGGAAGTGTCGCATTTACATTCATTTGAAGTGTAGAGGAGGAATACATAACACTTCGCAAATCATATTATATCTTACCATGAAACATAGGAATGAGATGCGATATCGCGTTTTATGAATCATAAGAACTCTATTGCTACGATACGTAGACATCTGCAGACGCTATTTCCTTGCAAGGAGGTGTCGCAATTACATTCATTTGAAGTATAGACGAGGAATACATAACACTTCGCAAATCATATTATATCTTACCATGAAACATAGAAATGAGGTGCGATATCTCGTTTTAAGAAGCTTTAGAACTCTATCGCTACGATACCTAGACATCTGCAGACTCTATTTCCTAGCAAGGAAGTGTCGCATTTACATTCATTTGAAGTGTAGACGAGGAATACATAACACTTCGCAAATCATATTGTATCTTACCAAGAAACATAGAAATGAGATGCGATATCGCGCTTTATGTATCACAAGAACACTATTGCTACGATAGGTAGACATTTGCAAACGCTATTTCCTTGCAAGGAAGTGTCGCATTTACATTCATTTGAAGTGTATACGAGGAATACATAACACTTCGCAAATCATATTATATCTTACCATGAACCATAGAAATGAGATGCGATATCGCGTTCTAAGAATCATAAGAACTCTATTGCTACCATACGTAGACATCCGCAAACGCTATTTTCTAGCGAGGAAGTGTCGCATTCACATTCATTTGAAGTGTAGACGAGGAATACATAACACTTCGCAAATCATATTATATCTTACCATGAAACATAGAAATGAGATGCGATATCGCGTTTTAAGAATCATAAGAACTCTACTGCTACGATACGTAGACATCTGCAAACGCTATTTCCTTGCAAGGAAGTGTCGCATTTACATTCATTTGAATCGTAGGCGAGGAATGCATAACACTTCGCAATGAATATTATATCTTATCATTAAACATAGATATGAGATGCAATATCTCGTTTTAAGGAGCATTTGAACTCTATTGCTACGATACCTAGACATTTGCAGACGCTATTTCCTAGCAAGGAAGTGTCGCATTTACATTCTTTTGAAGTGTATACTACTAATACATGACACTTCGCAAATCATATTATATCTTACCATGAAACATAGAATTGAGATGCGATATCGCGTTTTAAGAATCATAAGAACTCCATTGCTACGATACGTAGACATCTGCAAACGCTATTTCCTAGCCAGGAAGTGTCGCATTCACATTCATTTGAAGTGTAGACGAGGAATACATAACACTTCGCAGTGAATATTACATCTTACCATGAAAGATAGAAATGAGATGCGATATCGCGTTTTAAGAATCATAAGATCTCTATTGCTACGATACGTAGACAACTGCAAACGCTATTTCCTTGCAAGGAAGTGTCGCATTTACATTCATTTGAATCGTATACGAGGAATGCATAACACTTCGCAATGAATATTATATCTTATCATGAAACATAGATATGAGATGCAATATCTCGTTTTAAGAAGCATTTGAACTCTATTGCTTCGATACGTAGACATCTGCAAACGCTATTTCTTTGCAAGGAAGGGTCGCATTTACATTCATTTGTAGTGTAGACGAGTAATATATAACACTTCGCAAATCATATTATATCTTACCATGAAACATAGAAATGGGATGCGATATCGCGTTTTAAGAATCATAAGAACACTATTGCTACGATACGTAGACATGTGCAAACGCTATTTCCTAGCGAGGAAGTATCGCATTCACATTCATTTGAAGTGTAGACGAGGAATACATAACACTACGCAAATCATATTACATCTTACCATGAAACATAGAAATGAGGTGCGATATCTCGTTTTAAGAAACATTTGATCTCTATTGCTTCGATACGTAGACATCTGCAAACGCTATTTCCTTGTAAGGAAGTGTCGCATTTACATTTATTTGAATCGTAGACGAGGAATGCATAACACTTCGCAATGTATATTATATCTTATCATGAAATATAGATATGAGATGCAATATCTCGTTTTAAGAAGCATTTGAACTCTATTGCTACGATACGTAGACATCTGCAAACGCTATTTCCTTGCAAGGAAGTGTCGCATTTACATTCATTTGAATCGTAGACGAGGAATGCATAACACTTCGCAAATCATATTACATCTTACCATGAAACATACAAATGAGATGCTATATCGCCTTTTAAGGAGCATTAGAACTCTATCGCTACGATACCTAGATATCTACAGACGCTATTTCCTAGCAAGGAAGTGCCGCATATACATTCATTTGAAGTGTATACGAGGAATGCACAACACTTCGCAATGAATGTTATATCTTATCATGAAACATAGATATGAGATGCAATATCTCGTTTTAAGAAGCATTTGATCTCTATTGCTTCGATACGTAGACATCTGCAAACGCTATTTCCTAGCGAGGAAGTGTCGCATTCACATTCATTTGAAGTGTAGACGAGGAATACATAACACTTCGCAAATCATATTATATCTTACCATGAAACATAGAAATGAGATGCGATATCGCGTTTTAAGAATCATAAGAACTCTACTGCTACGATACGTGGACATCTGCAAACGCTATTTCCTTGCAAGGAAGTGTCGCATTTACATTCATTTGAATCGTAGACGAGGAATGCATAACACTTCGCAATGAATGTTATATCTTATCATGAAACATAGATATGAGATGCAATATCTCGTTTTAAGAAGCATCAGAAAGCTATTGCTACGATACGTAGACATCTGCAAACGCTATTTCCTAGCGAGGCAGTATCGCATTCACATTCATCTGAAGTGTAAACGAGGAATACATAACACTTCGCAAATCATGTTATATCTTACCATGAAACATAGAAATGAGATGCGATTTCGCGTTTTAAGAATCATATGAACTCTATTGCTACGATACCTAGATATCTGCAGACGCTATTTCCTAGCAAGGAAGTGTCGCATTTACATTCATTTGAAGTGTAGACGAGGAATACATGACACTTCGCAAATCATATTATA
The DNA here is from genome assembly GCF_050948175.1 of Xylocopa sonorina. Classification (NCBI taxonomy): domain Eukaryota; kingdom Metazoa; phylum Arthropoda; class Insecta; order Hymenoptera; family Apidae; genus Xylocopa; species Xylocopa sonorina. Next base: position 232,344 of record NW_027490337.1, read on the forward strand.
TCTTATCATGAAACGTAGAATTGAGATGCGATATCGCGTTTTAAGAGTCATAAGCACTCCATTGCTACGATACGCAGACATCTGCAAACGCTATTTCCTAGCGAGGATGTGTCGCATTTACATTCATTTGAATTGTAGACGAGGAATACATAACACTTCGCAAATCATATTATATCTTACCATGAAACATAGAAATGAGATGCGATATCGCGTTTTAAGAAGCATTAGAACTCTATCGCTTCGATACTTAGACATCTGCAGACGCTATTTCCTAGCAGGGAAGTGTCGCATTTACATTCATTTGAAGTGTAGACGAGGAATACATAACACTTCGCAAATCATATTATATCTTACCATGAACCATAGAAATGAGATGCGATATCGCGTTTTAAGAAGCATTAGAACACTATCGCTACGATACCTAGACATCTGCAGACTCTATTTCCTAGCAAGGAAGTGTCGCATTTACGTTCATTTGAAGTGTAGACGAGGAATACATAACACTTCGCAAATCATATTGTATCTTACCATGAAACATAGAAATGGGATGCGATATCGCGCTCTATGAATCATAAGAACACTATTGCTACGATAGGTAGACATTTGCAAACGCTATTTCCTTGCAAGGAAGTGTCGCATTTACATTCATTTGAAGTGTAGAGGAGGAATACAAAACACTTCGCAAATCATATTACATCTTACCATGAAACATAGAAATGAGATGCGATATCGCGTTTTAAGAATCATATGAACTCTATTGCTACGATACGTAGACATCTGCAAACGCTATTTCCTTGCAAGGAAGTGTCGCATTTACTTTCATTTGAATCGTAGATGAGGAATGCATAACACTTCGCAATGAATATTATATCTTATCTTGAAACATAGATATGAGATGCAATATCTCGTTCTAAGAAGCATTTGAACTCTATTGCTTCGATACGTAGACATCTGCAAACGCTATTTCCTTGCAAGGAAGTGTCGCATTTACATTCATTTGATGTGTAGACGAGGAATGCATAACACTTCGCAATGAATATTATATCTTATCATGAAACATAGATATGAAATGCAATATCTCGTTTTAAGAAGCATTTGAACTCTATTGCTTCGATACGTAGACATCTGCAAACGCTATTTCTTTGCAAGGAAGTGTCGCATTTACATTCATTTGTAGTGTAGACGAGTAATATATAACACTTCGCAAATCATATTATATCTTACCATGAAACATAGAAATGAGATGCGATATCGCGTTTTAAGAATCATAAGAACACTATTGCTACGATACGTAGACATCTGCAAACGCTATTTCCTAGCGAGGAAGTATCGCATTCACATTCATTTGAAGTGCAGACGAGGAATACATAACACTACGCAAATCATATTATATCTTACCATGAACCATAGAAATGAGATGCGATATCGCGTTCTCAGAATCATAAGAACTCTATTGCTACGATACGTAGACATCCGCAAACGCTATTTCCTAGCGAGGAAGTGTCGCATTCACATTCATTTGAAGTGCAGACGAGGAATACATAACACTTCGCAAATCATATTACATCTTACCATGAAACATAGAAATGAGATGCGATATCGCGTTTTAAGAAGCATTACAACTCTATTGCTACGATACGTAGACATCTGCAAACGCTATTTCCTTGCAAGGAAGTGTCGCATTCACATTCATTTGAAGTGCAGACGAGGAATACATAACACTTCACAAATTATATAATATCTTACCATGATACATAGAAATGAGATGCAATATCGCGTTTTAAGAATCATAAGAACTCTATTGCTACGATACGTAGACATCTGCAAACGCTATTTCCTTGCAAGGAAGAGTCGCATTTACATTCATTTGATGTGTAGACGAGGAATGCATAACACTTCGCAATGAATATTATATCTTATCATGAAACATATATATGAGATGCAATATCTCGTTTTAAGAAGCATTTGAACTCTATTGCTTCGATACGTAGACATCTGCAAACGCTATTTCTTTGCAAGGAAGTGTCGCATTTACATTCATTTGTAGTGTAGACGAGTAATATATAACACTTCGCAAATCATATTATATCTTACCATGAAACATAGAAATGAGATGCGATATCGCGTTTTAAGAATCATAAGAACACTATTGCTACGATACGTAGACATCTGCAAACGCTATTTCCATGCAAGGAAGTGTCGCATTTACATTCATTTGAAATGTAGACGAGGAATACATAACACTTCGCAAATTATATAATATCTTACCATGATACATAGAATTGAGATGCAATATCGCGTTTTAAGAAGCATTAGAAATCTATTGCTACGATACGTAGACATCTGCAAACGCTATTTCCTTGCAAGGAAGTGTCGCATTTACTTTCATTTGAATCGTAGACGAGGAATGCATAACACTTCGCAATGAATATTATATCTTATCATGAAACATAGATATGAGATGCAATATCTCGTTTGAAGAAGCATTTGAACTCCATTGCTTCGATACGTAGACATTTGCAAACGCTATTTCCTTGCAAGGAAGTGTCGCATTTACATTCATTTGAAGTGTAGAGGAGGAATACATAGCACTTCGCAAATCATATTATATCTTACCATGAAACATAGAAATGAGATGCGATATCGCGTTTTATGAATCATAAGAACTCTATTGCTACGATACGTAGACATCTGCAAACGCTATTTCCTTGCAAGGAGGTGTCGCAATTACATTCATTTGAAGTATAGACGAGGAATACATAACACTTCGCAAATCATATTATATCTTACCATGAAACATAGAAATGAGATGCGATATCTCGTTTTAAGAAGCTTTAGAACTCTATCGCTACGATACCTAGACATCTGCAGACTCTATTTCCTAGCAAGGAAGTGTCGCATTTACATTCATTTGAAGTGTAGACGAGGAATACATAACACTTCGCAAATCATATTGTATCTTACCAAGAAACATAGAAATGAGATGCGATATCGCGCTTTATGTATCACAAGAACACTATTGCTACGATAGGTAGACATTTGCAAACGCTATTTCCTTGCAAGGAAGTGTCGCATTTACATTCATTTGAAGTGTATACGAGGAATACATAACACTTCGCAAATCATATTATACCTTACCATGAACCATAGAAATGAGATGCGATATCGCGTTCTAAGAATCATAAGAACTCTATTGCTACCATACGTAGACATCCGCAAACGCTATTTTCTAGCGAGGAAGTGTCGCATTCACATTCATTTGAAGTGTAGACGAGGAATACATAACACTTCGCAAATCATATTATATCTTATCATGAAACATAGAAATGAGATGCGATATCGCGTTTTAAGAATCATAAGAACTCTACTGCTACGATACGTAGACATCTGCAAACGCTATTTCCTTGCAAGGAAGTGTCGCATTTACATTCATTTGAATCGTAGGCGAGGAATGCATAACACTTCGCAATGAATATTATATCTTATCATTAAACATAGATATGAGATGCAATATCTCGTTTTAAGGAGCATTTGAACTCTATTGCTACGATACCTAGACATTTGCAGACGCTATTTCCTAGCAAGGAAGTGTCGCATTTACATTCTTTTGAAGTGTATACTACTAATACATGACACTTCGCAAATCATATTATATCTTACCATGAAACATAGAATTGAGATGCGATATCGCGTTTTAAGAATCATAAGAACTCCATTGCTACGATACGTAGACATCTGCAAACGCTATTTCCTAGCCAGGAAGTGTCGCATTCACATTCATTTGAAGTGTAGACGAGGAATACATAACACTTCGCAGTGAATATTATATCTTACCATGAAAGATAGAAATGAGATGCGATATCGCGTTTTAAGAATCATAAGATCTCTATTGCTACGATACGTAGACAACTGCAAACGCTATTTCCTTGCAAGGAAGTGTCGCATTTACATTCATTTGAATCGTATACGAGGAATGCATAACACTTCGCAATGAATATTATATCTTATCTTGAAACATATATATGAGATGCAATATCTCGTTTTAAGAAGCATTTGAACTCTATTGTTTCGATACGTAGACATCTGCAAACGCTATTTCTTTGCAAGGAAGTGTCGCATTTACATTCATTTTAAGTGTAGACGAGGAATACATAACACTACGCAAATCATATTACATCTTACCATGAAACATAGAAATGAGGTGCGATATCTCGTTTTAAGAAGCATTTGATCTCTATTGCTTCGATACGTAGACATCTGCAAACGCTATTTCCTTGTAAGGAAGTGTCGCATTTACATTTATTTGAATCGTAGACGAGGAATGCATAACACTTCGCAATGAATATTATATCTTACCATGAAAGATAGAAATGAGATGCGATATCGCGTTTTAAGAATCATAAGATCTCTATTGCTACGATACGTAGACAACTGCAAACGCTATTTCCTTGCAAGGAAGTGTCGCATTTACATTCATTTGAATCGTATACGAGGAATGCATAACACTTCGCAATGAATATTATATCTTATCTTGAAACATATATATGAGATGCAATATCTCGTTTTAAGAAGCATTTGAACTCTATTGTTTCGATACGTAGACATCTGCAAACGCTATTTCTTTGCAAGGAAGTGTCGCATTTACATTCATTTTAAGTGTAGACGAGGAATACATAACACTACGCAAATCATATTACATCTTACCATGAAACATAGAAATGAGGTGCGATATCTCGTTTTAAGAAGCATTTGATCTCTATTGCTTCGATACGTAGACATCTGCAAACGCTATTTCCTTGTAAGGAAGTGTCGCATTTACATTTATTTGAATCGTAGACGAGGAATGCATAACACTTCGCAATGAATATTATATCTTACCATGAAAGATAGAAATGAGATGCGATATCGCGTTTTAAGAATCATAAGAACTCTATTGCTACGATACGTAGACAACTGCAAACGCTATTTCCTTGCAAGGAAGTGTCGCATTTACATTCATTTGAATCGTATACGAGGAATGCATAACACTTCGCAATGAATATTACATCTTATCATGAAACATAGATATGAGATGCAATATCTCGTTTTAAGAAGCATTTGAACTATATTGCTACGATACGTAGACATCTGCAAACGCTATTTCCTTGTAAGGAAGTGTCGCATTTACATTCATTTGAATCGTAGACGATGAATGCATAACACTTCGCAAATCATATTACATCTTACCATGAAACATACAAATGAGATGCTATATCGCCTTTTAAGGAGCATTAGAACTCTATCGCTACGATACCTAGATATCTACAGACGCTATTTCCTTGCAAGGAAGTGTCGCATTTACATTCATTTGAAGTGTAGAGGAGGAATACATAACACTTCGCAAATCATATTATATCTTACCATGAAACATAGGAATGAGATGCGATATCGCGTTTTATGAATCATAAGAACTCTATTGCTACGATACGTAGACATCTGCAGACGCTATTTCCTTGCAAGGAGGTGTCGCAATTACATTCATTTGAAGTATAGACGAGGAATACATAACACTTCGCAAATCATATTATATCTTACAATGAAACATAGAAATGAGGTGCGATATCTCGTTTTAAGAAGCTTTAGAACTCTATCGCTACGATACCTAGACATCTGCAGACTCTATTTCCTAGCAAGGAAGTGTCGCATTTACATTCATTTGAAGTGTAGACGAGGAATACATAACACTTCGCAAATCATATTGTATCTTACCAAGAAACATAGAAATGAGATGCGATATCGCGCTTTATGTATAACAAGAACACTATTGCTACGATAGGTAGACATTTGCAAACGCTATTTCCTTGCAAGGAAGTGTCGCATTTACATTCATTTGAAGTGTATACGAGGAATACATAACACTTCGCAAATCATATTATATCTTACCATGAACCATAGAAATGAGATGCGATATCGCGTTCTAAGAATCATAAGAACTCTATTGCTACCATACGTAGACATCCGCAAACGCTATTTTCTAGCGAGGAAGTGTCGCATTCACATTCATTTGAAGTGTAGACGAGGAATACATAACACTTCGCAAATCATAATATATCTTACCATGAAACATAGAAATGAGATGCGATATCGCGTTTTAAGAATCATAAGAACTCTACTGCTACGATACGTAGACATCTGCAAACGCTATTTCCTTGCAAGGAAGTGTCGCATTTACATTCATTTGAATCGTAGGCGAGGAATGCATAACACTTCGCAATGAATATTATATCTTATCATTAAACATAGATATGAGATGCAATATCTCGTTTTAAGGAGCATTTGAACTCTATTGCTACGATACCTAGACATTTGCAGACGCTATTTCCTAGCAAGGAAGTGTCGCATTTACATTCTTTTGAAGTGTATACTACTAATACATGACACTTCGCAAATCATATTATATCTTACCATGAAACATAGAATTGAGATGCGATATCGCGTTTTAAGAATCATAAGAACTCCATTGCTACGATACGTAGACATCTGCAAACGCTATTTCCTAGCCAGGAAGTGTCGCATTCACATTCATTTGAAGTGTAGACGAGGAATACATAACACTTCGCAGTGAATATTATATCTTACCATGAAAGATAGAAATGAGATGCGATATCGCGTTTTAAGAATCATAAGATCTCTATTGCTACGATACGTAGACAACTGCAAACGCTATTTCCTTGCAAGGAAGTGTCGCATTTACATTCATTTGAATCGTATACGAGGAATGCATAACACTTCGCAATGAATATTATATCTTATCTTGAAACATATATATGAGATGCAATATCTCGTTTTAAGAAGCATTTGAACTCTATTGTTTCGATACGTAGACATCTGCAGACGCTATTTCTTTGCAAGGAAGTGTCGCATTTACATTCATTTTAAGTGTAGACGAGGAATACATAACACTTCGCAAATCATATTATATCTTACCACGAAACATAGAAATGAGATGCGATATCTCGTTTTAAGAAGCATTTGATTTCTATTGCTTCGATACGTAGACATCTGCAAACGCTATTTCCTTGTAAGGAAGTGTCGCATTTACATTCATTTGAATCGTAGACGATGAATGCATAACACTTCGCAATGAATATTACATCTTATCATGAAACATAGATATGAGATGCAATATCTCGTTTTAAGAAGCATTTGAACTCTATTGCTTCGATACGTAGACATCTGCAAACGCTATTTCTTTGCAAGGAAGGGTCGCATTTACATTCATTTGTAGTGTAGACGAGTAATATATAACACTTCGCAAATCATATTATATCTTACCATGAAACATAGAAATGGGATGCGATATCGCGTTTTAAGAATCATAAGAACACTATTGCTACGATACGTAGACATGTGCAAACGCTATTTCCTAGCGAGGAAGTATCGCATTCACATTCATTTGAAGTGTAGACGAGGAATACATAACACTACGCAAATCATATTACATCTTACCATGAAACATAGAAATGAGGTGCGATATCTCGTTTTAAGAAGCATTTGATCTCTATTGCTTCGATACGTAGACATCTGCAAACGCTATTTCCTTGTAAGGAAGTGTCGCATTTACATTTATTTGAATCGTAGACGAGGAATGCATAACACTTCGCAATGTATATTATATCTTATCATGAAATATAGATATGAGATGCAATATCTCGTTTTAAGAAGCATTTGAACTCTATTGCTACGATACGTAGACATCTGCAAACGCTATTTCCTTGCAAGGAAGTGTCGCATTTACATTCATTTGAATCGTAGACGAGGAATGCATAACACTTCGCAAATCATATTACATCTTACCATGAAACATACAAATGAGATGCTATATCGCCTTTTAAGGAGCATTAGAACTCTATCGCTACGATACCTAGATATCTACAGACGCTATTTCCTAGCAAGGAAGTGCCGCATATACATTCATTTGAATTGTAGACGAGGAATGCACAACACTTCGCAATGAATGTTATATCTTATCATGAAACATAGATATGAGATGCAATATCTCGTTTTAAGAAGCATTTGATCTCTATTGCTTCGATACGTAGACATCTGCAAACGCTATTTCCTAGCGAGGAAGTGTCGCATTCACATTCATTTGAAGTGTAGACGAGGAATACATAACACTTCGCAAATCATATTATATCTTACCATGAAACATAGAAATGAGATGCGATATCGCGTTTTAAGAATCATAAGAACTCTACTGCTACGATACGTGGACATCTGCAAACGCTATTTCCTTGCAAGGAAGTGTCGCATTTACATTCATTTGAATCGTAGACGAGGAATGCATAACACTTCGCAATGAATGTTATATCTTATCATGAAACATAGATATGAGATGCAATATCTCGTTTTAAGAAGCATCAGAAAGCTATTGCTACGATACGTAGACATCTGCAAGCGCTATTTCCTAGCGAGGCAGTATCGCATTCACATTCATCTGAAGTGTAAACGAGGAATACATAACACTTCGCAAATCATGTTATATCTTACCATGAAACATAGAAATGAGATGCGATTTCGCGTTTTAAGAATCATATGAACTCTATTGCTACGATACCTAGACATCTGCAGACGCTATTTCCTAGCAAGGAAGTGTCGCATTTACATTCATTTGAAGTGTAGACGAGGAATACATGACACTTCGCAAATCATATTATATCTTATCATGAAACGTAGAATTGAGATGCGATATCGCGTTTTAAGAGTCATAAGCACTCCATTGCTACGATACGCAGACATCTGCAAACGCTATTTCCTAGCGAGGAAGTGTCGCATTTACATTCATTTGAATTGTAGACGAGGAATACATAACACTTCGCAAATCATATTATATCTTACCATGAAACATAGAAATGAGATGCGATATCGCGTTTTAAGAAGCATTAGAACTCTATCGCTTCGATACTTAGACATCTGCAGACGCTATTTCCTAGCAGGGAAGTGTCGCATTTACATTCATTTGAAGTGTAGACGAGGAATACATAACACTTCGCAAATCATATTATATCTTACCATGAACCATAGAAATGAGATGCGATATCGCGTTTTAAGAAGCATTAGAACACTATCGCTACGATACCTAGACATCTGCAGACTCTATTTCCTAGCAAGGAAGTGTCGCATTCACATTCATTTGAAGTGCAGACGAGTAATATATAACACTTCGCAAATCATATTATATCTTACCATGAAACATAGAAATGAGATGCGATATCGCGTTTTAAGAATCATAAGAACACTATTGCTACGATACGTAGACATCTGCAAACGCTATTTCCTAGCGAGGAAGTATCGCATTCACATTCATTTGAAGTGCAGACGAGGAATACATAACACTACGCAAATCATATTATATCTTACCATGAAACATAGAAATGAGGTGCAATATCTCGTTTTAAGAAGCATTTGATCTCTATTGCTTCGATACGTAGACATCTGCAAACGCTATTTCCTTGTAAGGAAGTGTCGCATTTACATTTATTTGAATCGTAGACGAGGAATGCATAACACTTCGCAATGAAAATTATAACTTATCATGAAACATAGATATGAGATGCAATATCTCGTTTTAAGAAGCATTTGAACTATATTGCTACGATACGTAGACATCTGCAAACGCTATTTCCTTGTAAGGAAGTGTCGCATTTACATTCATTTGTAGTGTAGACGAGTAATATATAACACTTCGCAAATCATATTATATCTTACCATGAAACATAGAAATGAGATGCGATATCGCGTTTTAAGAATCATAAGAACACTATTGCTACGATACGTAGACATCTGCAAACGCTATTTCCTAGCGAGGAAGTATCGCATTCACATTCATTTGAAGTGCAGACGAGGAATACATAACACTACGCAAATCATATTATATCTTACCATGAACCATAGAAATGAGATGCGATATCGCGTTCTCAGAATCATAAGAACTCTATTGCTACGATACGTAGACATCCGCAAACGCTATTTCCTAGCGAGGAAGTGTCGCATTCACATTCATTTGAAGTGCAGACGAGGAATACATAACACTTCGCAAATCATATTACATCTTACCATGAAACATAGAAATGAGATGCGATATCGCGTTTTAAGAAGCATTACAACTCTATTGCTACAATACCTAGACATCTGCAGACGCTATTTCCTAGCAAGGAAGTGTCGCATTTACATTCATTTGAAGTGTATACGAGGAATACATAACACTTCGCAAATCATATTATATCTTACCATGAACCATAGAAATGAGATGCGATATCTCGTTTTAAGAAGCATTTGAACTCTATTGTTTCGATACGTAGACATCTGCAAACGCTATTTCTTTGCAAGGAAGTGTCGCATTTACATTCATTTGAAGTGTAGACGAGGAATACATAACACTTCGCAAATCATATTATATCTTACCATGAACCATAGAAATGAGATGCGATATCGCGTTTTAAGAATCATAAGAACACTACTGCTACGATACGTAGACATCTGCAAACGCTATTTCCTAGCCAGGAAGTGTCGCATTCACATTCATTTGAAGTGTAGACGAGGAATGCATAACACTTCGCAATGAATATTATATCTTACCATGAAAGATAGAAATGAGATGCGATATCGCGTTTTAAGAATCATAAGAACTCTATTGCTACGATACGTAGACAACTGCAAACGCTATTTCCTTGCAAGGAAGTGTCGCATTTACATTCATTTGAATCGTATACGAGGAATGCATAACACTTCGCAATGAATATTATATCTTATCTTGAAACATAGATATGAGATGCAATATCTCGTTTTAAGAAGCATTTGAACTCTATTGTTTCGATACGTAGACATCTGCAAACGCTATTTCTTTGCAAGGAAGTGTCGCATTTACATTCATTTGAAGTGTAGACGAGGAATACATAACACTTCGCAAATCATATTATATCTTACCATGAAACATAGAAATGAGATGCGATATCTCGTTTTAAGAAGCATTTGATCTCTATTGCTTCGATACGAAGATATCTGCAAACGCTATTTCCTAGCCAGGAAGTGTCGCATTCACATTCATTTGAAGTGTAGACGAGGAATGCATAACACTTCGCAATGAATATTATATCTTACCATGAAAGATAGAAATGAGATGCGATATCGCGTTTTAAGAATCATAAGAACTCTATTGCTACGATACGTAGACAACTGCAAACGCTATTTCCTTGCAAGGAAGTGTCGCATTTACATTCATTTGAATCGTATACGAGGAATGCATAACACTTCGCAATGAATATTACATCTTATCATGAAACATAGATATGAGATGCAATATCTCGTTTTAAGAAGCATTTGAACTATATTGCTACGATACGTAGACATCTGCAAACGCTATTTCCTTGTAAGGAAGTGTCGCATTTACATTCATTTGAATCGTAGACGATGAATGCATAACACTTCGCAATGAATATTACATCTTATCATGAAACATAGATATGAGATGCAATATCTCGTTTTAAGAAGCATTTGAACTCTATTGCTTCGATACGTAGACATCTGCAAACGCTATTTCTTTGCAAGGAACTGTCGCATTTACATTCATTTGAAGTGTAGACGAGGAATACATAACACTTCGCAAATCATATAATATCTTACCATGAACCATAGAAATGAGATGCGATATCGCGTTCTCAGAATCATAAGAACTCTATTGCTACGATACGTAGACATCCGCAAACGCTATTTCCTAGCGAGGAAGTGTCGCATTCACATTCATTTGAAGTGCAGACGAGGAATACATAACACTTCGCAAATCATATTACATCTTACCATGAAACATAGAAATGAGATGCGATATCGCGTTTTAAGAAGCATTACAACTCTATTGCTACAATACCTAGACATCTGCAGACGCTATTTCCTAGCAAGGAAGTGTCGCATTTACATTCATTTGAAGTGTATACGAGGAATACATAACACTTCGCAAATCATATTATATCTTACCATGAACCATAGAAATGAGATGCGATATCGCGTTCTAAGAATCATAAGAACTCTATTGCTACGATACGTAGACATCTGCAAACGCTATTTCCTTGCAAGGAAGTGTCGCATTTACATTCATTTGAATCGTATACGAGGAATGCATAACACTTCGCAATGAATATTATATCTTATCTTGAAACATAGATATGAGATGCAATATCTCGTTTTAAGAAGCATTTGAACTCTATTGTTTCGATACGTAGACATCTGCAAACGCTATTTCTTTGCAAGGAAGTGTCGCATTTACATTCATTTGAAGTGTAGACGAGGAATACATAACACTTCGCAAATCATATTATATCTTACCATGAACCATAGAAATGAGATGCGATATCGCGTTTTAAGAATCATAAGAACACTACTGCTACGATACGTAGACATCTGCAAACGCTATTTCCTAGCCAGGAAGTGTCGCATTCACATTCATTTGAAGTGTAGACGAGGAATGCATAACACTTCGCAATGAATATTATATCTTACCATGAAAGATAGAAATGAGATGCGATATCGCGTTTTAAGAATCATAAGAACTCTATTGCTACGATACGTAGACAACTGCAAACGCTATTTCCTTGCAAGGAAGTGTCGCATTTACATTCATTTGAATCGTATACGAGGAATGCATAACACTTCGCAATGAATATTATATCTTATCTTGAAACATAGATATGAGATGCAATATCTCGTTTTAAGAAGCATTTGAACTCTATTGTTTCGATACGTAGACATCTGCAAACGCTATTTCTTTGCAAGGAAGTGTCGCATTTACATTCATTTGAAGTGTAGACGAGGAATACATAACACTTCGCAAATCATATTATATCTTACCATGAACCATAGAAATGAGATGCGATATCGCGTTTTAAGAATCATAAGAACACTACTGCTACGATACGTAGACATCTGCAAACGCTATTTCCTAGCCAGGAAGTGTCGCATTCACATTCATTTGAAGTGTAGACGAGGAATGCATAACACTTCGCAATGAATATTATATCTTACCATGAAAGATAGAAATGAGATGCGATATCGCGTTTTAAGAATCATAAGAACTCTACTGCTACGATACGTAGACAACTGCAAACGCTATTTCCTTGCAAGGAAGTGTCGCATGCACATTCATTTGAAGTGTAGACGAGGAATACATAACACTTCGCAAATCATATTATATCTTACCATGAAACATAGAAATGAGATGCGATATCGCGTTTTAAGAATCATAAGAACTCTACTGCTACGATACGTAGACATCTGCAAACGCTATTTCTTTTCAAGGAAGTGTCGCATTTACATTCATTTGAAGTGTAGACGAGGAATACATAACACTTCGCAAATCATATTATATCCTACCATGAAACATAGAAATGAGATGCGATATCTCGTTTTAAGAAGCATTTGATCTCTATTGCTTCGATACGTAGACATCTGCAAACGCTATTTCCTTGTAAGGAAGTGTCGCATTTACATTCATTTGAATCGTAGACGATGAATGCATAACACTTCGCAATGAATATTATATCTTATCATGAAACATAGATATGAGATGCAATATCTCGTTTTAAGAAGCATTTGAACTCTATTGCATCGATACGTAGACATCTGCAAACGCTATTTCTTTGCAAGGAAGTGTCGCATTTACATTCATTTGTAGTGTAGACGAGTAATATATAACACTTCGCAAATCATATTATATCTTACCATGAAACATAGAAATGAGATGCGATATCGCGTTTTAAGAAGCATTACAACTCTATTGCTACAATACCTAGACATCTGCAGACGCTATTTCCTAGCAAGGAAGTGTCGCGTTTACATTCATTTGAAGTGTATACGAGGAATACATAACACTTCGCAAATCATATTATATCTTACCATGAACCATAGAAATGAGATGCGATATCGCGTTCTAAGAATCATAAGAACTCTATTGCTACGATACGTAGACATCTGCAAACGCTATTTCCTTGCAAGGAAGTGTCGCATTTACATTCATTTGAATCGTATACGAGGAATGCATAACACTTCGCAATGAATATTATATCTTATCTTGAAACATAGATATGAGATGCAATATCTCGTTTTAAGAAGCATTTGAACTCTATTGTTTCGATACGTAGACATCTGCAAACGCTATTTCTTTGCAAGGAAGTGTCGCATTTACATTCATTTGAAGTGTAGACGAGGAATACATAACACTTCGCAAATCATATTATATCTTACCATGAACCATAGAAATGAGATGCGATATCGCGTTTTAAGAATCATAAGAACACTACTGCTACGATACGTAGACATCGGCAAACGCTATTTCCTAGCCAGGAAGTGTCGCATTCACATTCATTTGAAGTGTAGACGAGGAATGCATAACACTTCGCAATGAATATTATATCTTACCATGAAAGATAGAAATGAGATGCGATATCGCGTTTTAAGAATCATAAGAACTCTATTGCTACGATACGTAGACAACTGCAAACGCTATTTCCTTGCAAGGAAGTGTCGCATTTACATTCATTTGAATCGTATACGAGGAATGCATAACACTTCGCAATGAATATTATATCTTATCTTGAAACATAGATATGAGATGCAATATCTCGTTTTAAGAAGCATTTGAACTCTATTGTTTCGATACGTAGACATCTGCAAACGCTATTTCTTTGCAAGGAAGTGTCGCATTTACATTCATTTGAAGTGTAGACGAGGAATACATAACACTTCGCAAATCATATTATATCTTACCATGAAACATAGAAATGAGATGCGATATCTCGTTTTAAGAAGCATTTGATCTCTATTGCTTCGATACGAAGATATCTGCAAACGCTATTTCCTAGCCAGGAAGTGTCGCATTCACATTCATTTGAAGTGTAGACGAGGAATGCATAACACTTCGCAATGAATATTATATCTTACCATGAAAGATAGAAATGAGATGCGATATCGCGTTTTAAGAATCATAAGAACTCTATTGCTACGATACGTAGACAACTGCAAACGCTATTTCCTTGCAAGGAAGTGTCGCATTTACATTCATTTGAATCGTATACGAGGAATGCATAACACTTCGCAATGAATATTATATCTTATCTTGAAACATAGATATGAGATGCAATATCTCGTTTTAAGAAGCATTTGAACTCTATTGTTTCGATACGTAGACATCTGCAAACGCTATTTCTTTGCAAGGAAGTGTCGCATTCACATTCATTTGAAGTGTAGACGAGGAATGCATAACACTTCGCAATGAATATTATATCTTACCATGAAAGATAGAAATGAGATGCGATATCGCGTTTTAAGAATCATAAGAACTCTATTGCTACGATACGTAGACAACTGCAAACGCTATTTCCTTGCAAGGAAGTGTCGCATTTACATTCATTTGAATCGTATACGAGGAATGCATAACATTTCGCAATGAATATTATATCTTATCTTGAAACATAGATATGAGATGCAATATCTCGTTTTAAGAAGCATTTGAACTCTATTGTTTCGATACGTAGACATCTGCAAACGCTATTTCTTTGCAAGGAAGTGTCGCATTTACATTCATTTGAAGTGTAGACGAGGAATACATAACACTTCGCAAATCATATTATATCTTACCATGAACCATAGAAATGAGATGCGATATCGCGTTTTAAGAATCATAAGAACACTACTGCTACGATACGTAGACATCTGCAAACGCTATTTCCTAGCCAGGAAGTGTCGCATTCACATTCATTTGAAGTGTAGACGAGGAATGCATAACACTTCGCAATGAATATTATATCTTACCATGAAAGATAGAAATGAGATGCGATATCGCGTTTTAAGAATCATAAGAACTCTATTGCTACGATACGTAGACAACTGCAAACGCTATTTCCTTGCAAGGAAGTGTCGCATTTACATTCATTTGAATCGTATACGAGGAATGCATAACACTTCGCAATGAATATTATATCTTATCTTGAAACATAGATATGAGATGCAATATCTCGTTTTAAGAAGCATTTGAACTCTATTGTTTCGATACGTAGACATCTGCAAACGCTATTTCTTTGCAAGGAAGTGTCGCATTTACATTCATTTGAAGTGTAGACGAGGAATACATAACACTTCGCAAATCATATTATATCTTACCATGAAACATAGAAATGAGATGCGATATCTCGTTTTAAGAAGCATTTGATCTCTATTGCTTCGATACGAAGATATCTGCAAACGCTATTTCCTAGCCAGGAAGTGTCGCATTCACATTCATTTGAAGTGTAGACGAGGAATGCATAACACTTCGCAATGAATATTATATCTTACCATGAAAGATAGAAATGAGATGCGATATCGCGTTTTAAGAATCATAAGAACTCTATTGCTACGATACGTAGACAACTGCAAACGCTATTTCCTTGCAAGGAAGTGTCGCATTTACATTCATTTGAATCGTATACGAGGAATGCATAACACTTCGCAATGAATATTACATCTTATCATGAAACATAGATATGAGATGCAATATCTCGTTTTAAGAAGCATTTGAACTATATTGCTACGATACGTAGACATCTGCAAACGCTATTTCCTTGTAAGGAAGTGTCGCATTTACATTCATTTGAATCGTAGACGATGAATGCATAACACTTCGCAATGAATATTACATCTTATCATGAAACATAGATATGAGATGCAATATCTCGTTTTAAGAAGCATTTGAACTCTATTGCTTCGATACGTAGACATCTGCAAACGCTATTTCTTTGCAAGGAACTGTCGCATTTACATTCATTTGAAGTGTAGACGAGGAATACATAACACTTCGCAAATCATATAATATCTTACCATGAACCATAGAAATGAGATGCGATATCGCGTTCTCAGAATCATAAGAACTCTATTGCTACGATACGTAGACATCCGCAAACGCTATTTCCTAGCGAGGAAGTGTCGCATTCACATTCATTTGAAGTGCAGACGAGGAATACATAACACTTCGCAAATCATATTACATCTTACCATGAAACATAGAAATGAGATGCGATATCGCGTTTTAAGAAGCATTACAACTCTATTGCTACAATACCTAGACATCTGCAGACGCTATTTCCTAGCAAGGAAGTGTCGCATTTACATTCATTTGAAGTGTATACGAGGAATACATAACACTTCGCAAATCATATTATATCTTACCATGAACCATAGAAATGAGATGCGATATCGCGTTCTAAGAATCATAAGAACTCTATTGCTACGATACGTAGACATCTGCAAACGCTATTTCCTTGCAAGGAAGTGTCGCATTTACATTCATTTGAATCGTATACGAGGAATGCATAACACTTCGCAATGAATATTATATCTTATCTTGAAACATAGATATGAGATGCAATATCTCGTTTTAAGAAGCATTTGAACTCTATTGTTTCGATACGTAGACATCTGCAAACGCTATTTCTTTGCAAGGAAGTGTCGCATTTACATTCATTTGAAGTGTAGACGAGGAATACATAACACTTCGCAAATCATATTATATCTTACCATGAACCATAGAAATGAGATGCGATATCGCGTTTTAAGAATCATAAGAACACTACTGCTACGATACGTAGACATCTGCAAACGCTATTTCCTAGCCAGGAAGTGTCGCATTCACATTCATTTGAAGTGTAGACGAGGAATGCATAACACTTCGCAATGAATATTATATCTTACCATGAAAGATAGAAATGAGATGCGATATCGCGTTTTAAGAATCATAAGAACTCTATTGCTACGATACGTAGACAACTGCAAACGCTATTTCCTTGCAAGGAAGTGTCGCATTTACATTCATTTGAATCGTATACGAGGAATGCATAACACTTCGCAATGAATATTATATCTTATCTTGAAACATAGATATGAGATGCAATATCTCGTTTTAAGAAGCATTTGAACTCTATTGTTTCGATACGTAGACATCTGCAAACGCTATTTCTTTGCAAGGAAGTGTCGCATTTACATTCATTTGAAGTGTAGACGAGGAATACATAACACTTCGCAAATCATATTATATCTTACCATGAACCATAGAAATGAGATGCGATATCGCGTTTTAAGAATCATAAGAACACTACTGCTACGATACGTAGACATCTGCAAACGCTATTTCCTAGCCAGGAAGTGTCGCATTCACATTCATTTGAAGTGTAGACGAGGAATGCATAACACTTCGCAATGAATATTATATCTTACCATGAAAGATAGAAATGAGATGCGATATCGCGTTTTAAGAATCATAAGAACTCTACTGCTACGATACGTAGACAACTGCAAACGCTATTTCCTTGCAAGGAAGTGTCGCATTCACATTCATTTGAAGTGTAGACGAGGAATACATAACACTTCGCAAATCATATTATATCTTACCATGAAACATAGAAATGAGATGCGATATCGCGTTTTAAGAATCATAAGAACTCTACTGCTACGATACGTAGACATCTGCAAACGCTATTTCTGTTCAAGGAAGTGTCGCATTTACATTCATTTGAAGTGTAGACGAGGAATACATAACACTTCGCAAATCATATTATATCCTACCATGAAACATAGAAATGAGATGCGATATCTCGTTTTAAGAAGCATTTGATCTCTATTGCTTCGATACGTAGACATCTGCAAACGCTATTTCCTTGTAAGGAAGTGTCGCATTTACATTCATTTGAATCGTAGACGATGAATGCATAACACTTCGCAATGAATATTATATCTTATCATGAAACATAGATATGAGATGCAATATCTCGTTTTAAGAAGCATTTGAACTCTATTGCATCGATACGTAGACATCTGCAAACGCTATTTCTTTGCAAGGAAGTGTCGCATTTACATTCATTTGTAGTGTAGACGAGGAATGCATAACACTTCGCAATGAATATTATATCTTACCATGAAAGATAGAAATGAGATGCGATATCGCGTTTTAAGAATCATAAGAACTCTATTGCTACGATACGTAGACAACTGCAAACGCTATTTCCTTGCAAGGAAGTGTCGCATTTACATTCATTTGAATCGTATACGAGGAATGCATAACACTTCGCAATGAATATTATATCTTATCTTGAAACATAGATATGAGATGCAATATCTCGTTTTAAGAAGCATTTGAACTCTATTGTTTCGATACGTAGACATCTGCAAACGCTATTTCTTTGCAAGGAAGTGTCGCATTTACATTCATTTGAAGTGTAGACGAGGAATACATAACACTTCGCAAATCATATTATATCTTACCATGAAACATAGAAATGAGATGCGATATCTCGTTTTAAGAAGCATTTGATCTCTATTGCTTCGATACGAAGATATCTGCAAACGCTATTTCCTAGCCAGGAAGTGTCGCATTCACATTCATTTGAAGTGTAGACGAGGAATGCATAACACTTCGCAATGAATATTATATCTTACCATGAAAGATAGAAATGAGATGCGATATCGCGTTTTAAGAATCATAAGAACTCTATTGCTACGATACGTAGACAACTGCAAACGCTATTTCCTTGCAAGGAAGTGTCGCATTTACATTCATTTGAATCGTATACGAGGAATGCATAACACTTCGCAATGAATATTATATCTTATCTTGAAACATAGATATGAGATGCAATATCTCGTTTTAAGAAGCATTTGAACTCTATTGTTTCGATACGTAGACATCTGCAAACGCTATTTCTTTGCAAGGAAGTGTCGCATTCACATTCATTTGAAGTGTAGACGAGGAATGCATAACACTTCGCAATGAATATTATATCTTACCATGAAAGATAGAAATGAGATGCGATATCGCGTTTTAAGAATCATAAGAACTCTATTGCTACGATACGTAGACAACTGCAAACGCTATTTCCTTGCAAGGAAGTGTCGCATTTACATTCATTTGAATCGTATACGAGGAATGCATAACATTTCGCAATGAATATTATATCTTATCTTGAAACATAGATATGAGATGCAATATCTCGTTTTAAGAAGCATTTGAACTCTATTGTTTCGATACGTAGACATCTGCAAACGCTATTTCTTTGTAAGGAAGTGTCGCATTTACATTCATTTGAAGTGTAGACGAGGAATACATAACACCTCGCAAATCATATTATATCTTACCATGAACCATAGAAATGAGATGCGATATCGCGTTTTAAGAATCATAAGAACACTACTGCTACGATACGTAGACATCTGCAAACGCTATTTCCTTGCAAGGAAGTGTCGCATTTACATTCATTTGAATCGTATACGAGGAATGCATAACACTTCGCAATGAATATTATATCTTATCTTGAAACATAGATATGAGATGCAATATCTCGTTTTAAGAAGCATTTGAACTCTATTGTTTCGATACGTAGACATCTGCAAACGCTATTTCTTTGCAAGGAAGTGTCGCATTTACATTCATTTGAAGTGTAGACGAGGAATACATAACACTTCGCAAACCATATTATATCTTACCATGAAACATAGAAATGAGATGCGATATCTCGTTTTAAGAAGCATTTGATCTCTATTGCTTCGATACGAAGATATCTGCAAACGCTATTTCCTTGCAAGGAAGTGTCGCATTTACATTTATTTGAATCGTAGACGAGGAATGCATAACACTTCGCAATGAATATTATATCTTATCATGAAACATAGATATGAGATGCAATATCTCGTTTTAAGAAGCATTTGAACTCTATTGCTACGATACGTAGACATCTGCAAACGCTATTTCCTAGCGAGGAAGTATCGCATTCACATTCATCTAAAGTGTAAACGAGGAATACATAACACTACGCAAATCATATTATATCTTACCATGAAACATAGAAATGAGGTGCGATATCTCGTTTTAAGAAGCATTTGATCTCTATTGCTTCGATACGTAGACATCTGCAAACGCTATTTCCTTGTAAGGAAGTGTCGCATTTACATTTATTTGAATCGTAGACGAGGAATGCATAACACTTCGCAATGAAAATTATATCTTATCATGAAACATAGATATGAGATGCAATATCTCGTTTTAAGAAGCATTTGAACTATATTGCTACGATACGTAGACATCTGCAAACGCTATTTCCTTGTAAGGAAGTGTCGCATTTACATTCATTTGAATCGTAGACGATGAATGCATAACACTTCGCAATGAATATTACATCTTATCATGAAACATAGATATGAGATGCAATATCTCGTTTTAAGAAGCATTTGAACTCTATTGCTTCGATACGTAGACATCTGCAAACGCTATTTCTTTGCAAGGAAGTGTCGCATTTACATTCATTTGAATCGTATACGAGGAATGCATAACACTTCGCAATGAATACTATATCTTATCTTGAAACATAGATATGAGATGCAATATCTCGTTTTAAGAAGCATTTGAACTCTATTGTTTCGATACGTAGACATCTGCAAACGCTATTTCTTTGCAAGGAAGTGTCGCATTTACATTCATTTGAAGTGTAGACGAGGAATACATAACACTTCGCAAATCATTATATCTTACCATGAACCATAGAAATGAGATGCGATATCGCGTTTTAAGAATCATAAGAACACTACTGCTACGATACGTAGACATCTGCAAACGCTATTTCCTAGCCAGGAAGTGTCGCATTCACATTCATTTGAAGTGTAGACGAGGAATGCATAACACTTCGCAATGAATATTATATCTTACCATGAAAGATAGAAATGAGATGCGATATCGCGTTTTAAGAATCAAAAGAACTCTACTGCTACGATACGTAGACAACTGCAAACGCTATTTCCTTGCAAGGAAGTGTCGCATTCACATTCATTTGAAGTGTAGACGAGGAATACATAACACTTCGCAAATCATATTATATCTTACCATGAAACATAGAAATGAGATGCGATATCGCGTTTTAAGAATCATAAGAACTCTACTGCTACGATACGTAGACATCTGCAAACGCTATTTCTTTTCAAGGAAGTGTCGCATTTACATTCATTTGAAGTGTAGACGAGGAATACATAACACTTCGCAAATCATATTATATCCTACCATGAAACATAGAAATGAGATGCGATATCTCGTTTTAAGAAGCATTTGATCTCTATTGCTTCGATACGTAGACATCTGCAAACGCTATTTCCTTGTAAGGAAGTGTCGCATTTACATTCATTTGAATCGTAGACGATGAATGCATAACACTTCGCAATGAATATTATATCTTATCATGAAACATAGATATGAGATGCAATATCTCGTTTTAAGAAGCATTTGAACTCTATTGCATCGATACGTAGACATCTGCAAACGCTATTTCTTTGCAAGGAAGTGTCGCATTTACATTCATTTGTAGTGTAGACGAGTAATATATAACACTTCGCAAATCATATTATATCTTACCATGAAACATAGAAATGAGATGCGATATCACGTTTTAGGAATCATAAGAACACTATTGCTACGATACGTAGACATCTGCAAACGCTATTTCCTAGCGAGGAAGTATCGCATTCACATTCATTTGAAGTGTAGACGAGGAATACATAACACTACGCAAATCATATTATATCTTACCATGAAACATAGAAATGAGGTGCGATATCTCGTTTTAAGAAGCATTTGATCTCTATTGCTTCGATACGTAGAAATCTGCAAACGCTATTTCCTTGTAAGGAAGTGTCGCATTTACATTTATTTGCTACGAGGAATGCATAACACTTCGCAATGAATATTATATCCTATCATGAAACATAGATATGAGATGCAATATCTCGTTTTAAGAAGCATTTGAACTCTATTGCTACGATACATAGACATCTGCAAACGCTATTTCCTTGCAAGGAAGTGTCGCATTTACATTCATTTGAAGTGTAGACGAGGAATACATAACACTTCGCAAATCATATTATATCTTACCATGAAACATAGAAATGAGATGCGATATCGCGTTTTAAGAATCATAAGAACTCTATTGCTACGATACGTAGACATATGCAAACGCTATTTCCTTGCAAGGAAATGTCGCATTTACATTCATTTGAAGTGCAGACGAGGAATACATAACACTCCGCAAATCATATTATATCTTACCATGAAACATAGAAATGAGATGCGATATCGCGTTTTAAGAACCATAAGAACACTATTGCTACGATACGTAGACATCTGCAGACGCTATTTCCTAGCGAGGAAGTGTCGCATTCACATTCATTTGAAGTGTATACGAGGAATACATAACACTTCGCAAATCATATTATATCTTACCATGAACCATAGAAATGAGATGCGATATCGCGTTTTAAGAATCATAAGAACTCTACTGCTGCGATACGTAGACATCTGCAAACGCTATTTCCTTGCAAGGAAGTGTCGCATTTACATTCATTTGAATCGTAGACGAGGAATGCATAACACTTCGCAATGAATATTATATCTTATCATTAAACATAGATATGAGATGCAATATCTCGTTTTAAGAAGCATTAGAACTCTATTGCTGCGATACCTAGACATCTGCAGACGCTATTTCCTAGCAAGGAAGTGTCGCATTTACATTCGTTTGAAGTGTAGACGAGGAATACATAACACTTCGCAAATCATATTATATCTTACCATGAAACATAGAAATGAGATGCGATATCGCGTTTTAAGAAGCATTAGAACTCTACCGCTACGATACCTAGACATCTGCAGACGCTATTTCCTAGCGAGTAAGTGTCGCATTTACATTCATTTGAAGTGTAGACGAGGTATACATAACACTTCGCAAATCATATTATATCTTACCATGAAACATAGAAATGAGATACGGTATCGCGTTTTAAGAAGCATTAGAACTCTACCGCTACGATACCTAGACATCTGCAGACGCTATTTCCTAGGGAGTAAGTGTCGCATTTACATTCATTTGAAGTGTAGACGAGGTATACATAACACTTCGCAAATCATATTATATCTTACCATGAAACATAGAAATGAGATGCGATATCTCGTTTTAAGAAGCATTTGATCTCTATTGCTTCGATACGTAGACATCTGCAAACGCTATTTCCTTGTAAGGAAGTGTCGCATTTACATTCATTTGAATCGTAGACGATGAATGCATAACACTTCGCAATGAATATTATATCTTATCATGAAACATAGATATGAGATGCAATATCTCGTTTTAAGAAGCATTTGAACTCTATTGCATCGATACGTAGACATCTGCAAACGCTATTTCTTTGCAAGGAAGTGTCGCATTTACATTCATTTGTAGTGTAGACGAGTAATATATAACACTTCGCAAATCATATTATATCTTACCATGAAACATAGAAATGAGATGCGATATCACGTTTTAAGAATCATAAGAACACTATTGCTACGATACGTAGACATCTGCAAACGCTATTTCCTAGCGAGGAAGTATCGCATTCACATTCATTTGAAGTGTAGACGAGGAATACATAACACTACGCAAA
This sequence comes from Xylocopa sonorina, assembly GCF_050948175.1. Classification (NCBI taxonomy): domain Eukaryota; kingdom Metazoa; phylum Arthropoda; class Insecta; order Hymenoptera; family Apidae; genus Xylocopa; species Xylocopa sonorina. The sequence goes on from NW_027490337.1 coordinate 256,860, forward strand.
TCATATTATATCTTACCATGAAACATAGAAATGAGGTGCGATATCTCGTTTTAAGAAGCATTTGATCTCTATTGCTTCGATACGTAGAAATCTGCAAACGCTATTTCCTTGTAAGGAAGTGTCGCATTTACATTTATTTGCTGCGAGGAATGCATAACACTTCGCAATGAATATTATATCTTATCATGAAACATAGAAATGAGATACGGTATCGCGTTTTAAGAAGCATTAGAACTCTACCGCTACGATACCTAGACATCTGCAGACGCTATTTCCTAGCGAGTAAGTGTCGCATTTACATTCATTTGAATCGTAGACGATGAATGCATAACACTTCGCAATGAATATTATATCTTACCATGAAACATAGAAATGAGATGCGATATCGCGTTTTAAGAATCATAAGAACACTATTGCTACGATACGTAGACACCTGCAAACGCTATTTCCTAGCGAGGAAGTGTCGCATTCACATTCATTTGAAGTGTAGACGAGGAATACATAATACTTCGCAAATCATGTTATATCTAACCATGAAACATAGAAATGAGATGCTATATCGCGTTTTAAGAATCATAAGAACCCTATTGCTACGATACGCAGACATCTGCAAACGCTATTTCCTAGCGAGGAAGTATCGCATTCACATTCATTTGAAGTGTAGACGAGGAATACATAACATTTCGCAAATCATGTTATATCTTACCATGAAACCTAAAAATGAGATGCGATATCGCGTTTTAAGAAGCATTTGATCTCTATTGCTTCGACACGTAGACATCTGCAAACGCTATTTCCTTGTAAGGAAGTGTCGCATTTACATTCATTTGAATCGTAGACGAGGAATGCATAACACTTCGCAATGAATATTATATCTTATCATGAAACATTGATATGAGATGCAATATCTCGTTTTAAGAAGCATTTGAACTCTATTGCTACGATACGCAGACATCTGCAAACGCTATCTCCTAGCGAGGCAGTGTCGCATTCACGTTCATTTGAAGTGTAGACGAGGAATACATGACACTTCGCAAATCATATTATATCTTACCATGAAACATAGAAATGAGATGCGATATCGCGTTTTAAGTATCATATGAACCCTATTGCTACGATACGTAGACATCTGCAAACGCTATTTCCTAGCGAGGAAGTGTCGCATTCACATTCATTTGAAGTGTAGACGAGGAATACACAACACTTCGCAAGTCATATTATATCTTACCATGAAACATAGAAATGAGATGCGATATCGCGTTTTAAGAAGCATTAGAAATCTATTGCTACGATACGTAGACATCTGCAAACGCTATTTTCATGCAAGGAAGTGTCGCATTTACTTTCATTTGAATCGTAGACGAGGAATGCATAACACTTCGCAAATCATATTATATCTTACCATGAAACATAGAAATGAGATGCGATATCGCGTTTTAAGAAGCATTAGAACTCTACCGCTACGATACCTAGACATCTGCAGACGCTATTTCCTAGCGAGTAAGTGTCGCATTTACATTCATTTGAAGTGTAGACGAGGTATACATAACACTTCGCAAATCATATTATATCTTACCATGAAACATAGAAATGAGATACGGTATCGCGTTTTAAGAATCATAGGAACACTATTGCTACGATACGTAGACATCTGCAAACGCTATTTCCTAGCGAGGAAGTGTCGCATTCACATTCATTTGAAGTGTAGACGAGGAATACATAACACTTCGCAAATCATGTTATATCTAACCATGAAACATAGAAATGAGATGCTATATCGCGTTTTAAGAATCATAAGAACCCTATTGCTACGATACGCAGACATCTGCAAACGCTATTTCCTAGCGAGGAAGTATCGCATTCACATTCATTTGAAGTGTAGACGAGGAATACATAACACTTCGCAAATCATGTTATATCTTACCATGAAACCTAAAAATGAGATGCGATATCGCGTTTTAAGAAGCATTTGATCTCTATTGCTTCGACACGTAGACATCTGCAAACGCTATTTCCTTGTAAGGAAGTGTCGCATTTACATTCATTTGAATCGTAGACGAGGAATGCATAACACTTCGCAATGAATATTATATCTTATCATGAAACATTGATATGAGATGCAATATCTCGTTTTAAGAAGCATTTGAACTCTATTGCTACGATACGTAGACATCTGCAAACGCTATCTCCTAGCGAGGCAGTGTCGCATTCACGTTCATTTGAAGTGTAGACGAGGAATACATGACACTTTGCAAATCATATTATATCTTACCATGAAACACAGAAATGGGATGCGATATCGCGTTTTAAGAAGCATTAGAACTCTATTGCTGCGATACCTAGACATCTGCAGACGCTATTTCCTAGCAAGGAAGTGTCGCATTTACATTCATTTGAAGTGTAGACGAGGAATACATAACACTTCGCAAATCATATTATATCTTACTATGAAACATAGAAATGAGATGCGATATCGCGTTTTAAGAATCATAAGAACACTATTGCTACGATACGTAGACATCTGCGAACGCTATTTCCTAGCGAGGAAGTGTCGCATTCACATTCATTTGAAGTGTAGACGAGGAATACATAACACTTCGCAAATCATATTATATCTTACCATGAAACATAGAAATGAGATGCGATATCGCGTTTTAAGTATCATATGAACCCTATTGCTACGATACGTAGACATCTGCAAACGCTATTTCCTAGCGAGGAAGTGTCGCATTCACATTCATTTGAAGTGTAGACGAGGAATACACAACACTTCGCAAATCATATTATATCTTACCGTGACACACAGAAATGAGATTCGATATCGCGTTTTAAGAAGAATAAGAACTCCATTGCTACGATACGTAGACATCTGCAAACGCTATTTCCTTGCTAGGAAGTGTCGCATTTACATTCATTTGAAGTGTAGACGAGGAATACATAACACTTCCCAAATCATATTATATCTTACCATGAAACATAGAAATGAGATGCGATATCGCGTTTTAAGAAGCATTAGAACTCTACCGCTACGATACCTAGACATCTGCAGACGCTATTTCCTAGCGAGTAAGTGTCGCATTTACATTCATTTGAAGTGTAGACGAGGTATTCATAACACTTCGCAAATCATATTATATCTTACCATGAAACATAGAAATGAGATACGGTATCGCGTTTTAAGAATCATAGGAACACTATTGCTACGATACGTAGACATCTGCAAACGCTATTTCCTAGCGAGGAAGTGTCGCATTCACATTCCTTTGAAGTGTAGACGAGGTATACATAACACTTCGCAAATCATATTATATCTTACCATGAAACATAGAAATGAGATACGGTATCGCGTTTTAAGAATCATAGGAACACTATTGCTACGATACGTAGACATCTGCAAACGCTATTTCCTAGCGAGGAAGTGTCGCATTCACATTCCTTTGAAGTGTAGACGAGGAATACATAACACTTCGCAAGTCATATTATATCTTACCATGAAACATAGAAATGAGATGCGATATCGCGTTTTAAGAAGCATTAGAAATCTATTGCTACGATACGTAGACATCTGCAAACGCTATTTTCATGCAAGGAAGTGTCGCATTTACTTTCATTTGAATCGTAGACGAGGAATGCATAACACTTCGCAATGAATATTATATCTTATCATGAAACATAGTTATGAGATGCGATATCTCGTTTTTAGAAGCATTTGAAATCTATTCCTACGATACGTAGACATCTGCAAACGCTATTTCCTTGCAAGGAAGTGTCGCATTTACATTCATTTGAATCGTAGACGAGGAATGCATAACACTTCGCAAATCATATTATATCTTACCATGAAACATAGAAATGAGATGCGATATCGCGTTTTAAGAATCATAAGAACACTATTGCTACGATACGTAGACATCTGCAAACGCTATTTCCTAGCGAGGAAGTGTCGCATTCACATTCATTTGAAGTGTAGACGAGGAATACATAACACTTCGCAAATCATGTTATATCTTACCATGAAACATAGAAATGAGATGCTATATCGCGTTTTAAGAATCATAAGGACCCTATTGCTACGATACGTAGACATCTGCAAACGCTATTTCCTAGCGAGGAAGTATCGCATTCACATTCATTTGAAGTGTAGACGAGGAATACATAACATTTCGCAAATCATGTTATATCTTACCATGAAACCTAAAAATGAGATGCGATATCGCGTTTTAAGAAGCATTTGATCTCTATTGCTTCGACACGTAGACATCTGCAAACGCTATTTCCTTGTAAGGAAGTGTCGCATTTACATTCATTTGAATCGTAGACGAGGAATGCATAACACTTCGCAATGAATATTATATCTTATCATGAAACATTGATATGAGATGCAATATCTCGTTTTAAGAAGCATTTGAACTCTATTGCTACGATACGTAGACATCTGCAAACGCTATCTCCTAGCGAGGCAGTGTCGCATTCACGTTCATTTGAAGTGTAGACGAGGAATACATGACACTTTGCAAATCATATTATATCTTACCATGAAACACAGAAATGGGATGCTATATCGCGTTTTAAGAATCATAAGAACCCTATTGCTACGATACGTAGACATCTGCAAACGCTATTTCCTAGCGAGGAAGTATCGCATTCACATTCATTTGAAGAGTAGACGAGGAATACATAACATTTCGCAAATCATATTATATCTTACCATGAAAGATAGAAATGAGATGCGATATTGCGTTTTAAGAATCATATGAACTCTATTGCTACGATACCTAGACATCTGCAGACGCTATTTCCTAGCGAGTAAGTGTCGCATTTACTTTCATTTGAATCGTAGACGAGGAATGCATAACACTTCGCAATGAATATTATATCTTATCATGAAACATAGATATGAGATGCGATATCTCGTTTTTAGAAGCATTTGAAATCTATTCCTACGATACGTAGACATCTGCAAACGCTATTTCCTTGCTAGGAAGTGTCGCATTTACATTCATTTGAAGTGTAGACGAGGAATACATAACACTTCCCAAATCATATTATATCTTACCATGAAACATAGAAATGAGATGCGATATCGCGTTTTAAGAAGCAGTAGAACTCTACCGCTACGATACCTAGACATCTGCAGACGCTATTTCCTAGCGAGTAAGTGTCGCATTTACATTCATTTGAAGTGTAGACGAGGTATTCATAACACTTCGCAAATCATATTATATCTTACCATGAAACATAGAAATGAGATACGGTATCGCGTTTTAAGAATCATAGGAACACAATTGCTACGATACGTAGACATCTGCAAACGCTATTTTCATGCAAGGAAGTGTCGCATTTACTTTCATTTGAATCGTAGACGAGGAATGCATAACACTTCGCAATGAATATTATATCTTATCATGAAACATAGATATGAGATGCGATATCTCGTTTTTAGAAGCATTTGAAATCTATTCCTACGATACGTAGACATCTGCAAACGCTATTTCCTTGCAAGGAAGTGTCGCATTTACATTCATTTGAATCGTAGACGAGGAATGCATAACACTTCGCAAATCATATTATATCTTACCATGAAACATAGAAATGAGATGCGATATCGCGTTTTAAGAAGCATTAGAAATCTATTGCTACGATACGTAGACATCTGCAAACGCTATTTTCATGCAAGGAAGTGTCGCATTTACTTTCATTTGAATCGTAGACGAGGAATGCATAACACTTCGCAATGAATATTATATCTTATCATGAAACATAGATATGAGATGCGATATCTCGTTTTTAGAAGCATTTGAAATCTATTCCTACGATACGTAGACATCTGCAAACGCTATTTCCTTGCAAGGAAGTGTCGCATTTACATTCATTTGAATCGTAGACGAGGAATGCATAACACTTCGCAAATCATATTATATCTTACCATGAAACATAGAAATGAGATGCGATATCGCGTTTTAAGAATCATAAGAACACTATTGCTACGATACGTAGACATCTGCAAACGCTATTTCCTAGCGAGGAAGTGTCGCATTCACATTCATTTGAAGTGTAGACAAGGAATACATAACACTTCGCAAATCATGTTATATCTTACCATGAAACATAGAAATGAGATGCTATATCGCGTTTTAAGAATCATAAGAACCCTATTGCTACGATACGTAGACATCTGCAAACGCTATTTCCTAGCGAGGAAGTATCGCATTCACATTCATTTGAAGTGTAGACGAGGAATACATAACACTTCGCAAATCATATTATATCTTACTATGAAACATAGAAATGAGATGCGATATCGCGTTTTAAGAATCATAAGAACACTATTGCTACGATACGTAGACATCTGCAAACGCTATTTCCTAGCGAGGAAGTGTCGCATTCACATCCATTTGAAGTGTAGACGAGGAATACATAACACTTCGCAAATCATATTATATCTTACCATGAAACATAGAAATGAGATGCGATATCGCGTTTTAAGTATCATATGAACCCTATTGCTACGATACGTAGACATCTGCAAACGCTATTTCCTAGCGAGGAAGTGTCGCATTCACATTCATTTGAAGTGTAGACGAGGAATACATAACACTTCGCAAATCATATTATATCTTACCGTGACACATAGAAATGAGATTCGATATCGCGTTTTAAGAAGAATAAGAACTCCATTGCTATGATACGTAGACATCTGCAAACGCTATTTCCTTGCTAGGAAGTGTCGCATTTACATTTATTTGAAGTGTAGACGAGGAATACATAACACTTCCCAAATCATATTATATCGTACCATGAAACATAGAAATGAGATGCGATATCGCGTTTTAAGAAGAATAAGAACTCTATTGCTACGATACGTAGACAACTGCAAACGCTATTTCCTTGCAAGGAAGTGTCGCATTTACATTCATTTGAATCGTATACGAGGAATGCATAACACTTCGCAATGAATATTATATCTTATCTTGAAACATAGATATGAGATGCAATATCTCGTTTTAAGAAGCATTTGAACTCTATTGTTTCGATACGTAGACATCTGCAAACGCTATTTCTTTGCAAGGAAGTATCGCATTTACATTCATTTGACAGTGTAGACGAGGAATACATAACACTTCGCAAATCATATTATATCTTACCATGAAACATAGAAATGAGATGCGATATCTCGTTTTAAGAAGCATTTGATCTCTATTGCTTCGATACGTAGACATCTGCAAACGCTATTTCCTTGTAAGGAAGTGTCGCATTTACATTTATTTGAATCGTAGACGAGGAATGCATAACACTTCGCAATGAATATTATATTTAACCATGAAACATAGAAATGAGATGCGATATCTCGTTTTAAGAAGCATTTGATCTCTATTGCTTCGATACGTAGACATCTGCAAACGCTATTTCCTTGTAAGGAAGTGTCGCATTTACATTCATTTGAATCGTAGACGATGAATGCATAACACTTCGCAATGAATATTATATCTTATCATGAAACATAGATATGAGATGCAATATCTCGTTTTAAGAAGCATTTGAACTCTATTGCATCGATACGTAGACATCTGCAAACGCTATTTCTTTGCAAGGAAGTGTCGCATTTACATTCATTTGTAGTGTAGACGAGTAATATATAACACTTCGCAAATCATATTATATCTTACCATGAAACATAGAAATGAGATGCGATATCACGTTTTAAGAATCATAAGAACACTATTGCTACGATACGTAGACATCTGCAAACGCTATTTCCTAGCGAGGAAGTATCGCATTCACATTCATTTGAAGTGTAGACGAGGAATACATAACACTACGCAAATCATATTATATCTTACCATGAAACATAGAAATGAGGTGCGATATCTCGTTTTAAGAAGCATTTGATCTCTATTGCTTCGATACGTAGACATCTGCAAACGCTATTTCCTTGTAAGGAAGTGTCGCATTTACATTTATTTGCTACGAGGAATGCATAACACTTCGGAATGAATATGATATCTTATCATGAAACATAGATATGAGATGCAATATCTCGTTTTAAGAAGCATTTGAACTCTATTGCTACGATACGTAGACATCTGCAAACGCTATTTCCTTGCAAGGAAGTGTCGCATTTACATTCATTTGAATCGTAGACGAGGAATACATAACACATCGCAAATCATATTATATCTTACTATGAAACATAGAAATGAGATGCGATATCGCGTTTTAAGAACCATAAGAACACTATTGCTACGATACGTAGACATCTGCAGACGCTATTTCCTAGCGAGGAAGTATCGCATTCACATTCATTTGAAGTGTATACGAGGAATACATAACACTTCGCAAATCATATTATATCTTACCATGAACCATAGAAATGAGATGCGATATCGCGTTTTAAGAATCATAAGAACTCTACTGCTGCGATACGTAGACATCTGCAAACGCTATTTCCTTGCAAGGAAGTGTCGCATTTACATTCATTTGAATCGTAGACGAGGAATGCATAACACTTCGCAATGAATATTATATCTTATCATTAAACATAGATATGAGATGCAATATCTCGTTTTAAGAAGCATTTGAACTCTATTGCTACGATACCTAGACATTTGCAGACGCTATTTCCTAGCAAGGAAGTGTCGCATTTACATTCATTTGAAGTGTAGACGAGGAATACATGACACTTCACAAATCATATTATATCTTACCATGAAACATAGAAATGAGATGCGATATCGCGTTTTAAATATCATAAGAACACTACTGCTACGATACGTAGACATCTGCAAACGCTATTTCCTAGCCAGGAAGTGTCGCATTCACATTCATTTGAATCGTAGACGAGGAATGCATAACACTTCGCAATGAATATTATATCTTATCTTGAAACATAGATATGAGATGCAATATCTAGTTTTAAGAAGCATTTGAACTCTATTGTTTCGATACGTAGACATCCGCAAACGCTATTTCTTTGCAAGGAAGTGTCGCATTTACATTCATTTGAAGTGTAGACGAGGAATACATAACACTTCGCAAATCATATTATATCTTACCATGAACCATAGAAATGAGATGCGATATCGCGTTCTCAGAATCATACGAACCCTATTGCTACGATACGTAGACATCTGCAAACGCTATTTCTTTGCAAGGAAGTGTCGCATTTACATTCATTTGAAGTGTAGACGAGGAGTACATAACACTTCGCAAATCATATTATATCTTACCATGAACCATAGAAATGAGATGCGATATCGCGTTCTCAGAATCATAAGAACTCCATTGCTACGATACGTAGACATCCGCAAACGCTATTTCCTAGCGAGGAAGTGTCGCATTCACATTCATTTGAAGTGTAGACGAGGAATACATAACACTTCGCAAATCATATTATATCTTACCATGAAACATAGAAATGAGATGCGATATCGCGTTTTAAGAATCATAAGAACTCTACTGCTGCGATACGTAGACATCTGCAAACGCTATTTTCATGCAAGGAAGTGTCGCATTTACTTTCATTTGAATCGTAGACGAGGAATGCATAACACTTCGCAATGAATATTATATCTTATCATGAAACATAGATATGAGATGCGATATCTCGTTTTTAGAAGCATTTGAAATCTATTCCTACGATACGTAGACATCTGCAAACGCTATTTCCTTGCAAGGAAGTGTCGCATTTACATTCATTTGAATCGTAGACGAGGAATGCATAACACTTCGCAAATCATATTATATCTTACCATGAAACATAGAAATGAGATGCGATATCGCGTTTTAAGAATCATAAGAACACTATTGCTACGATACGTAGACATCTGCAAACGCTATTTCCTAGCGAGGAAGTGTCGCATTCACATTCATTTGAAGTGTAGACGAGGAATACATAACACTTCGCAAATCATGTTATATCTTACCATGAAACATAGAAATGAGATGCTATATCGCGTTTTAAGAATCATAAGAACCCTATTGCTACGATACGTAGACATCTGCAAACGCTATTTCCTAGCGAGGAAGTATCGCATTCACATTCATTTGAAGTGTAGACGAGGAATACATAACATTTCGCAAATCATATTATATCTTACCATGAAAGATAGAAATGAGATGCGATATTGCGTTTTAAGAATCATATGAACTCTATTGCTACGATACCTAGACATCTGCAGACGCTATTTCCTAGCGAGTAAGTGTCGCATTTACTTTCATTTGAATCGTAGACGAGGAATGCATAACACTTCGCAATGAATATTATATCTTCTCATGAAACATAGATATGAGATGCGATATCTCGTTTTTAGAAGCATTTGAAATCTATTCCTACGATACGTAGACATCTGCAAACGCTATTTCCTTGCAAGGAAGTGTCGCATTTACATTCATTTGAATCGTAGACGAGGAATGCATAACACTTCGCAAATCATATTATATCTTACCATGAAACATAGAAATGAGATGCGATATCGCGTTTTAAGAATCATAAGAACACTATTGCTACGATACGTAGACATCTGCAAACGCTATTTCCTAGCGAGGAAGTGTCGCATTCACATTCATTTGAAGTGTAGACGAGGAATACATAACACTTCGCAAATCATGTTATATCTTACCATGAAACATAGAAATGAGATGCTATATCGCGTTTTAAGAATCATAAGAACCCTATTGCTACGATACGTAGACATCTGCAAACGCTATTTCCTAGCGAGGAAGTATCGCATTCACATTCATTTGAAGTGTAGACGAGGAATACATAACATTTCGCAAATCATGTTATATCTTACCATGAAACCTAAAAATGAGATGCGATATCGCGTTTTAAGAAGCATTTGATCTCTATTGCTTCGACACGTAGACATCTGCAAACGCTATTTCCTTGTAAGGAAGTGTCGCATTTACATTCATTTGAATCGTAGACGAGGAATGCATAACACTTCACAATGAATATTATATCTTATCATGAAACATTGATATGAGATGCAATATCTCGTTTTAAGAAGCATTTGAACTCTATTGCTACGATACGTAGACATCTGCAAATGCTATCTCCTAGCGAGGCAGTGTCGCATTCACGTTCATTTGAAGTGTAGACGAGGAATACATAACACTTCCCAAATCATATTATATCTTACCATGAAACATAGAAATGAGATGCGATATCGCGTTTTAAGAAGCATTAGAACTCTACCGCTACGATACCTAGACATCTGCAGACGCTATTTCCTAGCGAGTAAGTGTCGCATTTACATTCATTTGAAGTGTAGACGAGGTATTCATAACACTTCGCAAATCATATTATATCTTACCATGAAACATAGAAATGAGATACGGTATCGCGTTTTAAGAATCATAGGAACACTATTGCTACGATACGTAGACATCTGCAAACGCTATTTCCTAGGGAGGAAGTGTCGCATTCACATTCCTTTGAAGTGTAGACGAGGAATACATAACACTTCGCAAATCATATTATATCTTACCGTGAAACATAGAAATGAGATGCGATATCGCGTTTTAAGAAGAATAAGAACTCTATTGCTACGATACGTAGACAACTGCAAACGCTATTTCTTTGCAAGGAAGTATCGCATTTACATTCATTTGAAGTGTAGACGAGGAATACATAACACTTCGCAAATCATATTATATCTTACCATGAAACATAGAAATGAGATGCGATATCTCGTTTTAAGAAGCATTTGATCTCTATTGCTTCGACACGTAGACATCTGCAAACGCTATTTCCTTGTAAGGAAGTGTCGCATTTACATTCATTTGAATCGTAGACGAGGAATGCATAACACTTCGCAATGAATATTATATCTTATCATGAAACATTGATATGAGATGCAATATCTCGTTTTAAGAAGCATTTGAACTCTATTGCTACGATACGTAGACATCTGCAAACGCTATCTCCTAGCGAGGCAGTGTCGCATTCACGTTCATTTGAAGTGTAGACGAGGAATACATGACACTTTGCAAATCATATTATATCTTACCATGAAACACAGAAATGGGATGCGATATCGCGTTTTAAGAAGCATTAGAACTCTATTGCTGCGATACCTAGACATCTGCAGACGCTATTTCCTAGCAAGGAAGTGTCGCATTTACATTCATTTGAAGTGTAGACGAGGAATACATAACACTTCGCAAATCATATTATATCTTACTATGAAACATAGAAATGAGATGCGATATCGCGTTTTAAGAATCATAAGAACACTATTGCTACGATACGTAGACATCTGCGAACGCTATTTCCTAGCGAGGAAGTGTCGCATTCACATTCATTTGAAGTGTAGACGAGGAATACATAACACTTCGCAAATCATATTATATCTTACCATGAAACATAGAAATGAGATGCGATATCGCGTTTTAAGTATCATATGAACCCTATTGCTACGATACGTAGACATCTGCAAACGCTATTTCCTAGCGAGGAAGTGTCGCATTCACATTCATTTGAAGTGTAGACGAGGAATACACAACACTTCGCAAATCATATTATATCTTACCGTGACACACAGAAATGAGATTCGATATCGCGTTTTAAGAAGAATAAGAACTCCATTGCTACGATACGTAGACATCTGCAAACGCTATTTCCTTGCTAGGAAGTGTCGCATTTACATTCATTTGAAGTGTAGACGAGGAATACATAACACTTCCCAAATCATATTATATCTTACCATGAAACATAGAAATGAGATGCGATATCGCGTTTTAAGAAGCATTAGAACTCTACCGCTACGATACCTAGACATCTGCAGACGCTATTTCCTAGCGAGTAAGTGTCGCATTTACATTCATTTGAAGTGTAGACGAGGTATTCATAACACTTCGCAAATCATATTATATCTTACCATGAAACATAGAAATGAGATACGGTATCGCGTTTTAAGAATCATAGGAACACTATTGCTACGATACGTAGACATCTGCAAACGCTATTTCCTAGCGAGGAAGTGTCGCATTCACATTCCTTTGAAGTGTAGACGAGGTATACATAACACTTCGCAAATCATATTATATCTTACCATGAAACATAGAAATGAGATACGGTATCGCGTTTTAAGAATCATAGGAACACTATTGCTACGATACGTAGACATCTGCAAACGCTATTTCCTAGCGAGGAAGTGTCGCATTCACATTCCTTTGAAGTGTAGACGAGGAATACATAACACTTCGCAAGTCATATTATATCTTACCATGAAACATAGAAATGAGATGCGATATCGCGTTTTAAGAAGCATTAGAAATCTATTGCTACGATACGTAGACATCTGCAAACGCTATTTTCATGCAAGGAAGTGTCGCATTTACTTTCATTTGAATCGTAGACGAGGAATGCATAACACTTCGCAATGAATATTATATCTTATCATGAAACATAGTTATGAGATGCGATATCTCGTTTTTAGAAGCATTTGAAATCTATTCCTACGATACGTAGACATCTGCAAACGCTATTTCCTTGCAAGGAAGTGTCGCATTTACATTCATTTGAATCGTAGACGAGGAATGCATAACACTTCGCAAATCATATTATATCTTACCATGAAACATAGAAATGAGATGCGATATCGCGTTTTAAGAATCATAAGAACACTATTGCTACGATACGTAGACATCTGCAAACGCTATTTCCTAGCGAGGAAGTGTCGCATTCACATTCATTTGAAGTGTAGACGAGGAATACATAACACTTCGCAAATCATGTTATATCTTACCATGAAACATAGAAATGAGATGCTATATCGCGTTTTAAGAATCATAAGGACCCTATTGCTACGATACGTAGACATCTGCAAACGCTATTTCCTAGCGAGGAAGTATCGCATTCACATTCATTTGAAGTGTAGACGAGGAATACATAACATTTCGCAAATCATGTTATATCTTACCATGAAACCTAAAAATGAGATGCGATATCGCGTTTTAAGAAGCATTTGATCTCTATTGCTTCGACACGTAGACATCTGCAAACGCTATTTCCTTGTAAGGAAGTGTCGCATTTACATTCATTTGAATCGTAGACGAGGAATGCATAACACTTCGCAATGAATATTATATCTTATCATGAAACATTGATATGAGATGCAATATCTCGTTTTAAGAAGCATTTGAACTCTATTGCTACGATACGTAGACATCTGCAAACGCTATCTCCTAGCGAGGCAGTGTCGCATTCACGTTCATTTGAAGTGTAGACGAGGAATACATGACACTTTGCAAATCATATTATATCTTACCATGAAACACAGAAATGGGATGCTATATCGCGTTTTAAGAATCATAAGAACCCTATTGCTACGATACGTAGACATCTGCAAACGCTATTTCCTAGCGAGGAAGTATCGCATTCACATTCATTTGAAGTGTAGACGAGGAATACATAACATTTCGCAAATCATATTATATCTTACCATGAAAGATAGAAATGAGATGCGATATTGCGTTTTAAGAATCATATGAACTCTATTGCTACGATACCTAGACATCTGCAGACGCTATTTCCTAGCGAGTAAGTGTCGCATTTACTTTCATTTGAATCGTAGACGAGGAATGCATAACACTTCGCAATGAATATTATATCTTATCATGAAACATAGATATGAGATGCGATATCTCGTTTTTAGAAGCATTTGAAATCTATTCCTACGATACGTAGACATCTGCAAACGCTATTTCCTTGCTAGGAAGTGTCGCATTTACATTCATTTGAAGTGTAGACGAGGAATACATAACACTTCCCAAATCATATTATATCTTACCATGAAACATAGAAATGAGATGCGATATCGCGTTTTAAGAAGCAGTAGAACTCTACCGCTACGATACCTAGACATCTGCAGACGCTATTTCCTAGCGAGTAAGTGTCGCATTTACATTCATTTGAAGTGTAGACGAGGTATTCATAACACTTCGCAAATCATATTATATCTTACCATGAAACATAGAAATGAGATACGGTATCGCGTTTTAAGAATCATAGGAACACAATTGCTACGATACGTAGACATCTGCAAACGCTATTTTCATGCAAGGAAGTGTCGCATTTACTTTCATTTGAATCGTAGACGAGGAATGCATAACACTTCGCAATGAATATTATATCTTATCATGAAACATAGATATGAGATGCGATATCTCGTTTTTAGAAGCATTTGAAATCTATTCCTACGATACGTAGACATCTGCAAACGCTATTTCCTTGCAAGGAAGTGTCGCATTTACATTCATTTGAATCGTAGACGAGGAATGCATAACACTTCGCAAATCATATTATATCTTACCATGAAACATAGAAATGAGATGCGATATCGCGTTTTAAGAAGCATTAGAAATCTATTGCTACGATACGTAGACATCTGCAAACGCTATTTTCATGCAAGGAAGTGTCGCATTTACTTTCATTTGAATCGTAGACGAGGAATGCATAACACTTCGCAATGAATATTATATCTTATCATGAAACATAGATATGAGATGCGATATCTCGTTTTTAGAAGCATTTGAAATCTATTCCTACGATACGTAGACATCTGCAAACGCTATTTCCTTGCAAGGAAGTGTCGCATTTACATTCATTTGAATCGTAGACGAGGAATGCATAACACTTCGCAAATCATATTATATCTTACCATGAAACATAGAAATGAGATGCGATATCGCGTTTTAAGAATCATAAGAACACTATTGCTACGATACGTAGACATCTGCAAACGCTATTTCCTAGCGAGGAAGTGTCGCATTCACATTCATTTGAAGTGTAGACAAGGAATACATAACACTTCGCAAATCATGTTATATCTTACCATGAAACATAGAAATGAGATGCTATATCGCGTTTTAAGAATCATAAGAACCCTATTGCTACGATACGTAGACATCTGCAAACGCTATTTCCTAGCGAGGAAGTATCGCATTCACATTCATTTGAAGTGTAGACGAGGAATACATAACACTTCGCAAATCATATTATATCTTACTATGAAACATAGAAATGAGATGCGATATCGCGTTTTAAGAATCATAAGAACACTATTGCTACGATACGTAGACATCTGCAAACGCTATTTCCTAGCGAGGAAGTGTCGCATTCACATCCATTTGAAGTGTAGACGAGGAATACATAACACTTCGCAAATCATATTATATCTTACCATGAAACATAGAAATGAGATGCGATATCGCGTTTTAAGTATCATATGAACCCTATTGCTACGATACGTAGACATCTGCAAACGCTATTTCCTAGCGAGGAAGTGTCGCATTCACATTCATTTGAAGTGTAGACGAGGAATACATAACACTTCGCAAATCATATTATATCTTACCGTGACACATAGAAATGAGATTCGATATCGCGTTTTAAGAAGAATAAGAACTCCATTGCTATGATACGTAGACATCTGCAAACGCTATTTCCTTGCTAGGAAGTGTCGCATTTACATTTATTTGAAGTGTAGACGAGGAATACATAACACTTCCCAAATCATATTATATCGTACCATGAAACATAGAAATGAGATGCGATATCGCGTTTTAAGAAGAATAAGAACTCTATTGCTACGATACGTAGACAACTGCAAACGCTATTTCCTTGCAAGGAAGTGTCGCATTTACATTCATTTGAATCGTATACGAGGAATGCATAACACTTCGCAATGAATATTATATCTTATCTTGAAACATAGATATGAGATGCAATATCTCGTTTTAAGAAGCATTTGAACTCTATTGTTTCGATACGTAGACATCTGCAAACGCTATTTCTTTGCAAGGAAGTATCGCATTTACATTCATTTGACAGTGTAGACGAGGAATACATAACACTTCGCAAATCATATTATATCTTACCATGAAACATAGAAATGAGATGCGATATCTCGTTTTAAGAAGCATTTGATCTCTATTGCTTCGATACGTAGACATCTGCAAACGCTATTTCCTTGTAAGGAAGTGTCGCATTTACATTTATTTGAATCGTAGACGAGGAATGCATAACACTTCGCAATGAATATTATATTTAACCATGAAACATAGAAATGAGATGCGATATCTCGTTTTAAGAAGCATTTGATCTCTATTGCTTCGATACGTAGACATCTGCAAACGCTATTTCCTTGTAAGGAAGTGTCGCATTTACATTCATTTGAATCGTAGACGATGAATGCATAACACTTCGCAATGAATATTATATCTTATCATGAAACATAGATATGAGATGCAATATCTCGTTTTAAGAAGCATTTGAACTCTATTGCATCGATACGTAGACATCTGCAAACGCTATTTCTTTGCAAGGAAGTGTCGCATTTACATTCATTTGTAGTGTAGACGAGTAATATATAACACTTCGCAAATCATATTATATCTTACCATGAAACATAGAAATGAGATGCGATATCACGTTTTAAGAATCATAAGAACACTATTGCTACGATACGTAGACATCTGCAAACGCTATTTCCTAGCGAGGAAGTATCGCATTCACATTCATTTGAAGTGTAGACGAGGAATACATAACACTACGCAAATCATATTATATCTTACCATGAAACATAGAAATGAGGTGCGATATCTCGTTTTAAGAAGCATTTGATCTCTATTGCTTCGATACGTAGACATCTGCAAACGCTATTTCCTTGTAAGGAAGTGTCGCATTTACATTTATTTGCTACGAGGAATGCATAACACTTCGGAATGAATATGATATCTTATCATGAAACATAGATATGAGATGCAATATCTCGTTTTAAGAAGCATTTGAACTCTATTGCTACGATACGTAGACATCTGCAAACGCTATTTCCTTGCAAGGAAGTGTCGCATTTACATTCATTTGAATCGTAGACGAGGAATACATAACACATCGCAAATCATATTATATCTTACTATGAAACATAGAAATGAGATGCGATATCGCGTTTTAAGAACCATAAGAACACTATTGCTACGATACGTAGACATCTGCAGACGCTATTTCCTAGCGAGGAAGTATCGCATTCACATTCATTTGAAGTGTATACGAGGAATACATAACACTTCGCAAATCATATTATATCTTACCATGAACCATAGAAATGAGATGCGATATCGCGTTTTAAGAATCATAAGAACTCTACTGCTGCGATACGTAGACATCTGCAAACGCTATTTCCTTGCAAGGAAGTGTCGCATTTACATTCATTTGAATCGTAGACGAGGAATGCATAACACTTCGCAATGAATATTATATCTTATCATTAAACATAGATATGAGATGCAATATCTCGTTTTAAGAAGCATTTGAACTCTATTGCTACGATACCTAGACATTTGCAGACGCTATTTCCTAGCAAGGAAGTGTCGCATTTACATTCATTTGAAGTGTAGACGAGGAATACATGACACTTCACAAATCATATTATATCTTACCATGAAACATAGAAATGAGATGCGATATCGCGTTTTAAATATCATAAGAACACTACTGCTACGATACGTAGACATCTGCAAACGCTATTTCCTAGCCAGGAAGTGTCGCATTCACATTCATTTGAATCGTAGACGAGGAATGCATAACACTTCGCAATGAATATTATATCTTATCTTGAAACATAGATATGAGATGCAATATCTAGTTTTAAGAAGCATTTGAACTCTATTGTTTCGATACGTAGACATCCGCAAACGCTATTTCTTTGCAAGGAAGTGTCGCATTTACATTCATTTGAAGTGTAGACGAGGAATACATAACACTTCGCAAATCATATTATATCTTACCATGAACCATAGAAATGAGATGCGATATCGCGTTCTCAGAATCATACGAACCCTATTGCTACGATACGTAGACATCTGCAAACGCTATTTCTTTGCAAGGAAGTGTCGCATTTACATTCATTTGAAGTGTAGACGAGGAGTACATAACACTTCGCAAATCATATTATATCTTACCATGAACCATAGAAATGAGATGCGATATCGCGTTCTCAGAATCATAAGAACTCCATTGCTACGATACGTAGACATCCGCAAACGCTATTTCCTAGCGAGGAAGTGTCGCATTCACATTCATTTGAAGTGTAGACGAGGAATACATAACACTTCGCAAATCATATTATATCTTACCATGAAACATAGAAATGAGATGCGATATCGCGTTTTAAGAATCATAAGAACTCTACTGCTGCGATACGTAGACATCTGCAAACGCTATTTTCATGCAAGGAAGTGTCGCATTTACTTTCATTTGAATCGTAGACGAGGAATGCATAACACTTCGCAATGAATATTATATCTTATCATGAAACATAGATATGAGATGCGATATCTCGTTTTTAGAAGCATTTGAAATCTATTCCTACGATACGTAGACATCTGCAAACGCTATTTCCTTGCAAGGAAGTGTCGCATTTACATTCATTTGAATCGTAGACGAGGAATGCATAACACTTCGCAAATCATATTATATCTTACCATGAAACATAGAAATGAGATGCGATATCGCGTTTTAAGAATCATAAGAACACTATTGCTACGATACGTAGACATCTGCAAACGCTATTTCCTAGCGAGGAAGTGTCGCATTCACATTCATTTGAAGTGTAGACGAGGAATACATAACACTTCGCAAATCATGTTATATCTTACCATGAAACATAGAAATGAGATGCTATATCGCGTTTTAAGAATCATAAGAACCCTATTGCTACGATACGTAGACATCTGCAAACGCTATTTCCTAGCGAGGAAGTATCGCATTCACATTCATTTGAAGTGTAGACGAGGAATACATAACATTTCGCAAATCATATTATATCTTACCATGAAAGATAGAAATGAGATGCGATATTGCGTTTTAAGAATCATATGAACTCTATTGCTACGATACCTAGACATCTGCAGACGCTATTTCCTAGCGAGTAAGTGTCGCATTTACTTTCATTTGAATCGTAGACGAGGAATGCATAACACTTCGCAATGAATATTATATCTTCTCATGAAACATAGATATGAGATGCGATATCTCGTTTTTAGAAGCATTTGAAATCTATTCCTACGATACGTAGACATCTGCAAACGCTATTTCCTTGCAAGGAAGTGTCGCATTTACATTCATTTGAATCGTAGACGAGGAATGCATAACACTTCGCAAATCATATTATATCTTACCATGAAACATAGAAATGAGATGCGATATCGCGTTTTAAGAATCATAAGAACACTATTGCTACGATACGTAGACATCTGCAAACGCTATTTCCTAGCGAGGAAGTGTCGCATTCACATTCATTTGAAGTGTAGACGAGGAATACATAACACTTCGCAAATCATGTTATATCTTACCATGAAACATAGAAATGAGATGCTATATCGCGTTTTAAGAATCATAAGAACCCTATTGCTACGATACGTAGACATCTGCAAACGCTATTTCCTAGCGAGGAAGTATCGCATTCACATTCATTTGAAGTGTAGACGAGGAATACATAACATTTCGCAAATCATGTTATATCTTACCATGAAACCTAAAAATGAGATGCGATATCGCGTTTTAAGAAGCATTTGATCTCTATTGCTTCGACACGTAGACATCTGCAAACGCTATTTCCTTGTAAGGAAGTGTCGCATTTACATTCATTTGAATCGTAGACGAGGAATGCATAACACTTCACAATGAATATTATATCTTATCATGAAACATTGATATGAGATGCAATATCTCGTTTTAAGAAGCATTTGAACTCTATTGCTACGATACGTAGACATCTGCAAATGCTATCTCCTAGCGAGGCAGTGTCGCATTCACGTTCATTTGAAGTGTAGACGAGGAATACATAACACTTCCCAAATCATATTATATCTTACCATGAAACATAGAAATGAGATGCGATATCGCGTTTTAAGAAGCATTAGAACTCTACCGCTACGATACCTAGACATCTGCAGACGCTATTTCCTAGCGAGTAAGTGTCGCATTTACATTCATTTGAAGTGTAGACGAGGTATTCATAACACTTCGCAAATCATATTATATCTTACCATGAAACATAGAAATGAGATACGGTATCGCGTTTTAAGAATCATAGGAACACTATTGCTACGATACGTAGACATCTGCAAACGCTATTTCCTAGGGAGGAAGTGTCGCATTCACATTCCTTTGAAGTGTAGACGAGGAATACATAACACTTCGCAAATCATATTATATCTTACCGTGAAACATAGAAATGAGATGCGATATCGCGTTTTAAGAAGAATAAGAACTCTATTGCTACGATACGTAGACAACTGCAAACGCTATTTCTTTGCAAGGAAGTATCGCATTTACATTCATTTGAAGTGTAGACGAGGAATACATAACACTTCGCAAATCATATTATATCTTACCATGAAACATAGAAATGAGATGCGATATCTCGTTTTAAGAAGCATTTGATCTCTATTGCTTCGATACGAAGACATCTGCAAACGCTATTTCCTTGTAAGGAAGTGTCGCATTTACATTCATTTGAATCGTAGACAATGAATGCATAACACTTCGCAATGAATATTATATCTTATCTTGAAACATAGATATGAGATGCAATATCTCGTTTTAAGAAGCATCTGAACTCTATTGCTTCGATACGTAGACACCTGCAAACGCTATTTCTTTGCAAGGAAGCGTCGCATTTACATTCATTTGTAGTGTAGACGAGTAATATATAACACTTCGCAAATCATATTATATCTTACCATGAAACATAGAAATGAGATGCGATATCGCGTTTTAAGAATCATAAGAACACTATTGCTACGATACGTAGACATCTGCAAACGCTATTTCCTAGCGAGGAAGTATCGCATTCACATTCATTTGAAGTGTAGACGAGGAATACATAACACTTCGCAAATCATATTATATCTTACCATGAAACACAGAAATGAGGTGCGATATCTCGTTTTAAGAAGCATTTGATCTCTATTGCTTCGATACGTAGACATCTGCAAACGCTATTTCCTTGTAAGGAAGTGTCGCATTTACATTTATTTGAATCGTAGACGAGGAATGCATAACACTTCGCAATGAATATTATATCTTACCATGAAACATAGAAATGAGATGCGATATCTCGTTTTAAGAAGCATTTGATCTCTATTGCTTCGATACGTAGACATCTGCAAACGCTATTTCCTTGTAAGGAAGTGTCGCATTTACATTCATTTGAATCGTAGACGATGAATGCATAACACTTCGCAATGAATATTATATCTTATCATGAAACATAGATATGAGATGCAATATCTCGTTTTAAGAAGCATTTGAACTCTATTGCATCGATACGTAGACATCTGCAAACGCTATTTCTTTGCAAGGAAGTGTCGCATTTACATTCATTTGTAGTGTAGACGAGTAATATATAACACTTCGCAAATCATATTATATCTTACCATGAAACACAGAAATGAGATGCGATATCACGTTTTAAGAATCATAAGAACGCTATTGCTACGATACGTAGACATCTGCAAACGCTATTTCCTAGCGAGGAAGTATCGCATTCACATTCATTTGAAGTGTAGACGAGGAATACATAACACTACGCAAATCATATTATATCTTACCATGAAACATAGAAATGAGGTGCGATATCTCGTTTTAAGAAGCATTTGATCTCTATTGCTTCGATACGTAGACATCTGCAAACGCTATTTCCTTGTAAGGAAGTGTCGCATTTACATTTATTTGCTACGAGGAATGCATAACACTTCGGAATGAATATGATATCTTATCATGAAACATAGATATGAGATGCAATATCTCGTTTTAAGAAGCATTTGAACTCTATTGCTACGATACGTAGACATCTGCAAACGCTATTTCCTTGCAAGGAAGTGTCGCATTTACATTCATTTGAATCGTAGACGAGGAATACATAACACATCGCAAATCATATTATATCTTACTATGAAACATAGAAATGAGATGCGATATCGCGTTTTAAGAACCATAAGAACACTATTGCTACGATACGTAGACATCTGCAAACGCTATTTCCTAGCGAGGAAGTATCGCATTCACATTCATTTGAAGTGTATACGAGGAATACATAACACTTCGCAAATCATATTATATCTTACCATGAGCCATAGAAATGAGATGCGATATCGCGTTTTAAGAATCATAAGAACTCTACTGCTGCGATACGTAGACATCTGCAAACGCTATTTCCTTGCAAGGAAGTGTCGCATTTACATTCATTTGAATCGTAGACGAGGAATGCATAACACTTCGCAATGAATATTATATCTTATCATTAAACATAGATATGAGATGCAATATCTCGTTTTAAGAAGCATTTGAACTCTATTGCTACGATACCTAGACATTTGCAGACGCTATTTCCTAGCAAGGAAGTGTCGCATTTACATTCATTTGAAGTGTAGACGAGGAATACATGACACTTCACAAATCATATTATATCTTACCATGAAACATAGAAATGAGATGCGATATCGCGTTTTAAGTATCATAAGAACACTACTGCTACGATACGTAGACATCTGCAAACGCTATTTCCTAGCCAGGAAGTGTCGCATTCACATTCATATGAATCGTAGACGAGGAATGCATAACACCTCGCAATGAATATTATATCTTATCTTGAAACATAGATATGAGATGCAATATCTAGTTTTAAGAAGCATTTGAACTCTATTGTTTCGATACGTAGACATCCGCAAACGCTATTTCTTTGCAAGGAAGTGTCGCATTTACATTCATTTGAAGTGTAGACGAGGAATACATAACACTTCGCAAATCATATTATATCTTACCATGAACCATAGAAATGAGATGCGATATCGCGTTCTCAGAATCATACGAACTCCATTGCTACGATACGTAGACATCCGCAAACGCTATTTCCTAGCGAGGAAGTGTCGCATTCACATTCATTTGAAGTGTAGACGAGGAATACATAACACTTCGCAAATCATACTATATCTTACCATGAAACATAGAAATGAGATGCGATATCGCGTTTTAAGAATCATAAGAACTCTACTGCTGCGATACGTAGACATCTGCAAACGCTATTTCCTTGCAAGGAAGTGTCGCATTTACATTCATTTGAATCGTAGACGAGGAATGCATAACACTTCGCAATGAATATTACATCTTATCATGAAACATAGATATGAGATGCAATATCTCGTTTTAAGAAGCATTTGAACCCTGTTGCTTCGATACGTAGACATCTGCAAACGCTATTTCTTTGCAAGGAAGTGTCGCATTTACATTCATTTGAAGTGTAGACGAGGTATACATAACACTTCGCAAATCATATTATATCTTACCATGAAACATAGAAATGAGATACGGTATCGCGTTTTAAGAATCATAGGAACACTATTGGTACGATACGTAGACATCTGCAAACGCTATTTCCTAGCGAGGAAGTGTCGCATTCACATTCCTTTGAAGTGTAGACGAGGAATACATAACACTTCGCAAGTCATATTATATCTTACCATGAAACATAGAAATGAGATGCGATATCGCGTTTTAAGAAGCATTAGAAATCTATTGCTACGATACGTAGACATCTGCAAACGCTATTTTCTTGCAAGGAAGTGTCGCATTTACTTTCATTTGAATCGTAGACGAGGAATGCATAACACTTCGCAATGAATATTATATCTTATCATGAAACATAGATATGAGATGCGATATCTCGTTTTAAGAAGCATTTGAAAACTATTCCTACGATACGTAGACATCTGCAAACGCTATTTCCTTGCAAGGAAGTGTCGCATTTACATTCATTTGAATCGTAGACGAGGAATGCATAACACTTCAAAAATCATATTATATCTTACCATGAAACATAGAAATGAGATGCGATATCGCGTTTTAAGAATCATAAGAACACTATTGCTACGATACGTAGACATCTGCAAACGCTATTTCCTAGCGAGGATGTGTCGTATTCACATTCATTTGAAGTGTAGACGAGGAATGCATAACACTTCGCAATGAGTATTATATCTTATCATGAAACATAGATATGAGATGCAATATCTCGTTTTAAGAAGCATTAGAAATCTATTGCTACGATACGTAGAAATCTGCAAACGCTATTTCCTTGCAAGGAAGTGTCGCATTTACATTCATCTGAAGTGTAGACGAGGAATACATAACACCTCGCAAATCATATTATATCTAACCATGAAACATAGAAATGAGATGCGATATCGCGTTTTAAGAAGCATTAGATATTTATTGCCACGATACGTAGACATCTGCAAACGCTATTTCCTAGGGAGGAAGTGTCGCATTCACATTCCTTTGAAGTGTAGACGAGGAATACATAACACTTCGCAAATCATATTATATCTTACCGTGAAACATAGAAATGAGATGCGATATCGCGTTTTAAGAAGAATAAGAACTCTATTGCTACGATACGTAGACATCTGCAAACGCTATTTCCTTGCTAGGAAGTGTCGCATTTACATTCATTTGAAGTGTAGACGAGGAATACATAACACTTCGCAAATCATATTATATCTTACCATGAAACATAGAAATGAGATGCGATATCGTGTTTCAAGAAACATAAGAACTCTATTGCTACGATACCTAGAAATCTGCAAACGCTATTTCCTTGCAAGGAAGTGTCGCACTTACATTCATATGAAGTG
Source organism: Xylocopa sonorina (assembly GCF_050948175.1). Taxonomy (NCBI): domain Eukaryota; kingdom Metazoa; phylum Arthropoda; class Insecta; order Hymenoptera; family Apidae; genus Xylocopa; species Xylocopa sonorina. Next base: position 282,561 of record NW_027490337.1, read on the forward strand.
TAGACGAGGAATACATAACACTTCGCAAATCATATTATATCTTACCATGAACCATAGAAATGAGATGCGATATCGCGTTCTCAGAATCATAAGAACTCTATTGCTACGATACGTAGACATCCGCAAACGCTATTTCCTAGCGAGGAAGTGTCGCATTCACATTCATTTGAAGTGTAGACGAGGAATACATAACACTTCGCAAATCATATTACATCTTACCATGAAACATAGAAATGAGATGCGATATCGCGTTTTAAGAAGCATTACAACTCTATTGCTACAATACCTAGACATCTGCAGACGCTATTTCCTAGCAAGGAAGTGTCGCATTTACATTCATTTGAAGTGTATACGAGGAATACATAACACTTCGCAAATCATATTATATCTTACCATGAACCATAGAAATGAGATGCGATATCGCGTTCTAAGAATCATAAGAACACTATTGCTACGATACGTAGACATCTGCAAACGCTATTTCCTAGCGAGGAAGTATCGCACTCACATTCATTTGAAGTGTAGACGAGGAATACATAACACTACGCAAATCATATTATATCTTACCATGAAACATAGAAATGAGGTGCGATATCTCGTTTTAAGAAGCATTTGATCTCTATTGCTTCGATACGTCGACATCTGCAAACGCTATTTCCTTGTAAGGAAGTGTCGCATTTACATTTATTTGAATCGTAGACGAGGAATGCATAACACTTCGCAATGAATATTATATCTTATCATGAAACATAAATATGAGATGCAATATCCCGTTTTAAGAAGCATTTGAACTCTATTGCTACGATACGTAGACATCTGCAAACGCTATTTCCTTGCAAGGAAGTGTCGCATTTACATTCATTTGAATCGTAGACGAGGAATGCATAACACTTCGCAAATCATATCACATCTTACCATGAAACATAGAAATGAGATGCTATATCGCGTTTTAAGGAGCATTAGAACTCTATCGCTACGATACCTAGACATCTACAGACGCTATTTCCTAGCAAGGAAGTGCCGCATATACATTCATTTGAAGTGTAGACGAGGAATGCATAACACTTCGCAATGAATGTTATATCTTATCATGAAACATAGATATGAGATGCAATATCTCGTTTTAAGAAGCATCAGAAAGCTATTGCTACGATACGTAGACATCTGCAAACGCTATTTCCTAGCGAGGAAGTGTCGCATTCACATTCCTTTGAAGTGTAGACGAGGAATACATAACACTTCGCAAGTCATATTATATCTTACCATGAAACATAGAAATGAGATGCGATATCGCGTTTTAAGAAGCATTAGAAATCTATTGCTACGATACGTAGACATCTGCAAACGCTATTTCCTAGCGAGGATGTGTCGTATTCACATTCATTTGAAGTGTAGACGAGGAATACATAACACTTCTCAAATCATATTATATCTTACCATGAAACATAGAAATGGGATGCGATATCGTGTTTTAAGAAGCATTAGAACTCTATCGCTACGATACCTAGACATCTGCAAACGCTATTTTCTTGCAAGGAAGTGTCGCATTTACTTTCATTTGAATCGTAGACGAGGAATGCATAACACTTCGCAATGAATATTATATCTTATCATGAAACATAGATATGAGATGCGATATCTCGTTTTAAGAAGCATTTGAAAACTATTCCTACGATACGTAGACATCTGCAAACGCTATTTCCTTGCAAGGAAGTGTCGCATTTACATTCATTTGAATCGTAGACGAGGAATGCATAACACTTCAAAAATCATATTACATCTTACCATGAAACATAGAAATGAGATGCGATATCGCGTTTTAAGAATCATAAGAACACTATTGCTACGATACGTAGACATCTGCAAACGCTATTTCCTAGCGAGGATGTGTCGTATTCACATTCATTTGAAGTGTAGACGAGGAATACATAACACTTCTCAAATCATATTATATCTTACCATGAAACATAGAAATGGGATGCGATATCGTGTTTTAAGAAGCATTAGAAATCTATTGCTACGACACGTAGACATCTGCAAACGCTATTTCCTTGCAAGGAAGTGTCGCATTTACATTCATTTGAATCGTAGACGAGGAATGCATAACACTTCGCAATGAGTATTATATCTTATCATGAAACATAGATATGAGATGCAATATCTCGTTTTAAGAAGCATTTGAAATCTATTGCTACGATACGTAGAAATCTGCAAACGCTATTTCCTTGCAAGGAAGTGTCGCATTTACATTCATCTGAAGTGTAGACGAGGAATACATAACACCTCGCAAATCATATTATATCTAACCATGAACCATAGAAATGAGATGCGATATCGCGTTCTCAGAATCATAAGAACTCTATTGCTACGATACGTAGACATCCGCAAACGCTATTTCCTAGCGAGGAAGTGTCGCATTCACATTCATTTGAAGTGTAGACGAGGAATACATAACACTTCGCAAATCATATTACATCTTACCATGAAACATAGAAATGAGATGCGATATCGCGTTTTAAGAAGCATTACAACTCTATTGCTACAATACCTAGACATCTGCAGACGCTATTTCCTAGCAAGGAAGTGTCGCATTTACATTCATTTGAAGTGTATACGAGGAATACCTAACACTTCGCAAATCATATTATATCTTACCATGAACCATAGAAATGAGATGCGATATCGCGTTCTAAGAATCATAAGAACACTATTGCTACGATACGTAGACATCTGCAAACGCTATTTCCTAGCGAGGAAGTATCGCACTCACATTCATTTGAAGTGTAGACGAGGAATACATAACACTACGCAAATCATATTATATCTTACCATGAAACATAGAAATGAGGTGCGATATCTCGTTTTAAGAAGCATTTGATCTCTATTGCTTCGATACGTAGACATCTGCAAACGCTATTTCCTTGTAAGGAAGTGTCGCATTTACATTTATTTGAATCGTAGACGAGGAATGCATAACACTTCGCAATGAATATTATATCTTATCATGAAACATAGATATGAGATGCAATATCCCGTTTTAAGAAGCATTTGAACTCTATTGCTACGATACGTAGACATCTGCAAACGCTATTTCCTTGCAAGGAAGTGTCGCATTTACATTCATTTGAATCGTAGACGAGGAATGCATAACACTTCGCAAATCATATCACATCTTACCATGAAACATAGAAATGAGATGCTATATCGCGTTTTAAGGAGCATTAGAACTCTATCGCTACGATACCTAGACATCTACAGACGCTATTTCCTAGCAAGGAAGTGCCGCATATACATTCATTTGAAGTGTAGACGAGGAATACATAACACTTCGCAAATCATATTATATCTTACCATGAAACATAGAAATGAGATGCGATATCGCGTTTTAAGAATCATAAGAACTCTATTGCTACGATACGTAGACATCTGCAAACGCTATTTCCTTGCAAGGAAATGTCGCATTTACATTCATTTGAAGTGCAGACGAGGAATAGATAACACTCCGCAAATCATATTATATCTTACCATGAAACATAGAAATGAGATGCGATATCGCGTTTTAAGAAGCATTAGAACACTATCGCTACGATACCTAGACATCTGCAGACGCTATTTCCTAGCAAGTAAGCGTCGCATTTACATTCATTTGAAGTGTAGACGAGGAATACATAACACATCGCAAATCATATTATATCTTACCATGAAACATAGAAATGAGATGCGATATCGCGTTTTAAGAATCATATGAACTCTATTGCTACGATACCTAGACATCTGCAGACGCTATTTCCTAGCAAGGAAGTGTCGCATTTACATTCATTTGTGGTGTAGACGAGGAATACATAACACTTCGCAAATCATATTATATCTTACCATGAAACATAGAAATGAGATGCGATATCGCGTTTTAAGAATCATAAGAACTCTATTGCTACGATACGTAGACATCTGCAAACGCTATTTCCTTGCAAGGAAATGTCGCATTTACATTCATTTGAAGTGCAGACGAGGAATACATAACACTCCGCAAATCATATTATATCTTACCATGAAACATAGAAATGAGATGCGATATCGCGTTTTAAGAAGCATTAGAACACTATCGCTACGATACCTAGACATCTGCAGACGCTATTTCCTAGCAAGTAAGCGTCGCATTTACACTCATTTGAAGTGTAGACGAGGAATACATAACACATCGCAAATCATATTATATCTTACTATGAAACATAGAAATGAGATGCGATATCGCGTTTTAAGAATCATAAGAACAATATTGCTACGATACGTAGACATCTGCAGACGCTATTTCCTAGCGAGGAAGTGTCGCATTCACATTCATTTGAAGTGTATACGAGGAATACATAACACTTCGCAAATCATATTATATCTTACCATGAACCATAGAAATGAGATGCGATATCGCGTTCTAAGAATCATAAGAACTCTATTGCTACGATACGTAGACATCCGCAAACGCTATTTCCTAGCGAGGAAGTGTCGCATTCACATTCATTTGAAGTGTAGACGAGGAATACATAACACTTCGCAAATCATATTATATCTTACCATGAAACATAGAAATGAGATGCGATATCGCGTTTTAAGAATCATAAGAACACTATTGCTACGATACGTAGACATCTGCAGACGCTATTTCCTAGCAAGGAAGTGTCGCATTTACATTCATTTGAAGTGTAGACGAGGAATACATGACACTTCACAAATCATATTATATCTTACCATGAAACATAGAAATGAGATGCGATGTCGCGTTTTAAGAATAATAAGAACACTACTGCTACGATACGTAGACATCTGCAAACGCTATTTCCTAGCCAGGAAGTGTCGCATTCACATTCATTTGAATCGTAGACGAGGAATGCATAACACTTCGCAAATCATATTATATCTTACCATGAAACATAGAAATGAGATGCGATATCGTGTTTCAAGAAACATAAGAACTCTATTGCTACGATACCTAGAAATCTGCAAACGCTATTTCCTTGCAAGGAAGTGTCGCACTTACATTCATATGAAGTGTAGACGAGGAATACATAACACTTCGCAAATCATATTATATCTTACCATGAAACATAGAAATGAGATGCGATATCGCGTTTTAAGAATCATAAGAACACTACTGCTACGATACGTAGACATCTGCAAACGCTATTTCCTAGCCAGGAAGTGTGGCATTCACATTCATTTGAAGTGTAGACGAGGAATACATAACACTTCGCAATGAATATTATATCTTACCATGAAAGATAGAAATGAGATGCGATATCGCGTTTTAAGAATCATAAGAACTCTATTGCTACGATACGTAGACAACTGCAAACGCTATTTCCTTGCAAGGAAGTGTCGCATTTACATTCATTTGAATCGTATACGAGGAATGCATAACACTTCGCAATGAATATTATATCTTATCTTGAAACATAGATATGAGATGCAATATCTCGTTTTAAGAAGCATTTGAACTCTATTGTTTCGATACGTAGACATCTGCAAACGCTATTTCTTTGCAAGGAAGTGTCGCATTTACATTCATTTGAAGTGTAGACGGGGAATACATAACACTTCGCAAATCATATTATATCATACCATGAAACATAGAAATGAGGTGCGATATCTCGTTTTAAGAAGCATTTGATCTCTATTGCTTCGATACGTAGACATCTGCAAACGCTATTTCCTTGTAAGGAAGTGTCGCATTTACATTTATTTGAATCGTAGACGAGGAATGCATAACACTTCGCAATGAATATTATATCTTATCATGAAACATAGATATGAGATGCAATATCGCGTTTTAAGAAGCATTACAACTCTATTGCTACAATACCTAGACATCTGCAGACGCTATTTCCTAGCAAGGAAGTGTCGCATTTACATTCATTTGAAGTGTATACGAGGAATACATAACACTTCGCAAATCATATTATATCTTACCATGAACCATAGAAATGAGATGCGATATCGCGTTCTAAGAATCATAAGAACACTATTGCTACGATACGTAGACATCTGCAAACGCTATTTCCTAGCGAGGAAGTATCGCACTCACATTCATTTGAAGTGTAGACGAGGAATACATAACACTACGCAAATCATATTATATCTTACCATGAAACATAGAAATGAGGTGCGATATCTCGTTTTAAGAAGCATTTGATCTCTATTGCTTCGATACGTAGACATCTGCAAACGCTATTTCCTTGTAAGGAAGTGTCGCATTTACATTTATTTGAATCGTAGACGAGGAATGCATAACACTTCGCAATGAATATTATATCTTATCATGAAACATAGATATGAGATGCAATATCCCGTTTTAAGAAGCATTTGAACTCTATTGCTACGATACGTAGACATCTGCAAACGCTATTTCCTTGCAAGGAAGTGTCGCATTTACATTCATTTGAATCGTAGACGAGGAATGCATAACACTTCGCAAATCATATCACATCTTACCATGAAACATAGAAATGAGATGCTATATCGCGTTTTAAGGAGCATTAGAACTCTATCGCTACGATACCTAGACATCTACAGACGCTATTTCCTAGCAAGGAAGTGCCGCATATACATTCATTTGAAGTGTAGACGAGGAATGCATAACACTTCGCAATGAATGTTATATCTTATCATGAAACATAGATATGAGATGCAATATCGCGTTCTAAGAATCATAAGAACTCTATTGCTACGATACGTAGACATCCGCAAACGCTATTTCCTAGCGAGGAAGTGTCGCATTCACATTCATTTGAAGTGTAGACGAGGAATACATAACACTTCGCAAATCATATTATATCTTACCATGAAACATAGAAATGAGATGCGATATCGCGTTTTAAGAATCATAAGAACTCTACTGCTACGATACGTAGACATCTGCAGACGCTATTTCCTAGCAAGGAAGTGTCGCATTTACATTCATTTGAAGTGTAGACGAGGAATACATGACACTTCACAAATCATATTATATCTTACCATGAAACATAGAAATGAGATGCGATTTCGCGTTTTAAGAATCATATGAACTCTATTGCTACGATACCTAGACATCTGCAGACGCTATTTCCTAGCAAGGAAGTGTCGCATTTACATTCATTTGAAGTGTAGACGAGGAATACATAACACTTCGCAAATCATATTATATCTTACCATGAAACATAGAAATGAGATGCGATATCGCGTTTTAAGAATCATAAGAACTCTATTGCTACGATACGTAGACATCTGCAAACGCTATTTCCTTGCAAGGAAATGTCGCATTTACATTCATTTGAAGTGCAGACGAGGAATACATAACACTCCGCAAATCATATTATATCTTACCATGAAACATAGAAATGAGATGCGATATCGCGTTTTAAGAAGCATTAGAACACTATCGCTACGATACCTAGACATCTGCAGACGCTATTTCCTAGCAAGTAAGCGTCGCATTTACATTCATTTGAAGTGTAGACGAGGAATACATAACACATCGCAAATCATATTATATCTTACTATGAAACATAGAAATGAGATGCGATATCGCGTTTTAAGAATCATAAGAACACTATTGCTACGATACGTAGACATCTGCAGACGCTATTTCCTAGCGAGGAAGTGTCGCATTCACATTCATTTGAAGTGTATACGAGGAATACATAACACTTCGCAAATCATATTATATCTTACCATGAACCATAGAAATGAGATGCGATATCGCGTTCTAAGAATCATAAGAACTCTATTGCTACGATACGTAGACATCCGCAAACGCTATTTCCTAGCGAGGAAGTGTCGCATTCACATTCATTTGAAGTGTAGACGAGGAATACATAACACTTCGCAAATCATATTATATCTTACCATGAAACATAGAAATGAGATGCGATATCGCGTTCTAAGAATCATAAGAACTCTATTGCTACGATACGTAGACATCCGCAAACGCTATTTCCTAGCGAGGAAGTGTCGCATTCACATTCATTTGAAGTGTAGACGAGGAATACATAACACTTCGCAAATCATATTATATCTTACCATGAAACATAGAAATGAGATGCGATATCGCGTTCTAAGAATCATAAGAACTCTACTGCTACGATACGTAGACATCTGCAGACGCTATTTCCTAGCAAGGAAGTGTCGCATTTACATTCATCTGAAGTGTAGACGAGGAATACATGACACTTCACAAATCATATTATATCTTACCATGAAACATAGAAATGAGATGCGATATCGCGTTTTAAGAATCATAAGAACACTACTGCTACGATACGTAGACATCTGCAAACGCTATTTCCTAGCCAGGAAGTGTCGCATTCACATTCATTTGAATCGTAGACGAGGAATGCATAACACTTCGCAATGAATATTATATCTTATCTTGAAACATAGATATGAGATGCAATATCTCGTTTTAAGAAGCATTTGAACTCTATTGTTTCGATACGTAGACATCTGCAAACGCTATTTCTTTGCAAGGAAGTGTCGCATTTACATTCATTTGAAGTGTAGACGAGGAATACATAACACTTCGCAAATCATATTATATCTTACCATGAAACATAGAAATGAGATGCGATTTCGCGTTTTAAGAATCATATGAACTCTATTGCTACGACACCTAGACATCTGCAGACGCTATTTCCTAGCAAGGAAGTGTCGCATTTACATTCATTTGAAGTGTAGACGAGGAATACATAACACTTCGCAAATCATATTATATCTTACCATGAAACATAGAAATGAGATGCGATCTCGCGTTTTAAGAATCATAAGAACTCTATTGCTACGATACGTAGACATCTGCAAACGCTATTTCCTTGCAAGGAAATGTCGCATTTACATTCATTTGAAGTGCAGACGAGGAATACATAACACTCCGCAAATCATATTATATCTTACCATGAAACATAGAAATGAGATGCGATATCGCGTTTTAAGAAGCATTAGAACACTATCGCTACGATACCTAGACATCTGCAGACGCTATTTCCTAGCAAGTAAGCGTCGCATTTACATTCATTTGAAGTGTAGACGAGGAATACATAACACATCGCAAATCATATTATATCTTACTATGAAACATAGAAATGAGATGCGATATCGCGTTTTAAGAATCATAAGAACACTATTGCTACGATACGTAGACATCTGCAGACGCTATTTCCTAGCGAGGAAGTGTCGCATTCACATTCATTTGAAGTGTATACGAGGAATACATAACACTTCGCAAATCATATTATATCTTACCATGAACCATAGAAATGAGATGCGATATCGCGTTCTAAGAATCATAAGAACTCTATTGCTACGATACGTAGACATCCGCAAACGCTATTTCCTAGCGAGGAAGTGTCGCATTCACATTCATTTGAAGTGTAGACGTGGAATACATAACACTTCGCAAATCATATTATATCTTACCATGAAACATAGAAATGAGATGCGATATCGCGTTTTAAGAATCATAAGAACTCTACTGCTACGATACGTAGACATCTGCAGACGCTATTTCCTAGCAAGGAAGTGTCGCATTTACATTCATTTGAAGTGTAGACGAGGAATACATGACACTTCACAAATCATATTATATCTTACCATGAAACATAGAAATGAGATGCGATATCGCGTTTTAAGAATCATAAGAACACTACTGCTACGATACGTAGACATCTGCAAACGCTATTTCCTAGCCAGGAAGTGTCGCATTCACATTCATTTGAATCGTAGACGAGGAATGCATAACACTTCGCAATGAATATTATATCTTATCTTGAAACATAGATATGAGGTGCGATATCTCGTTTTAAGAAGCATTTGATCTCTATTGCTTCGATACGTAGGCATCTCCAAACGCTATTTCCTTGTAAGGAAGTGTCGCATTTACATTTATTTGCTACGAGGAATGCATAACACTTCGCAATGAATATTATATCTTATCATGAAACATAGATATGAGATGCAATATGTCGTTTTAAGAAGCATTTGAACTCTATTGCTACGATACGTAGACATCTGCAAACGCTATTTCCTTGCAAGGAAGTGTCGCATTTACATTCATTTGAATCGTAGACGAGGAATGCATAACACTTCGCAAATCATATTACATCTTACCATGATACATAGAAATGAGATGCAATATCTCGTTTTAAGAAGCATTTGAACTCTATTGCTACGATACGTAGACATCTGCAAACGCTATTTCCTAGCCAGGAAGTGTCGCATTCACATTCATTTGAATCGTAGACGAGGAATGCATAACACTTCGCAATGAATATTATATCTTATCTTGAAACATAGATATGAGATGCAATATCTCGTTTTAAGAAGCATTTGAACTCTATTGTTTCGATACGTAGACATCTGCAAACGCTATTTCTTTGCAAGGAAGTGTCGCATTTACATTCATTTGAAGTGTAGACGAGGAATACATAACACTTCGCAAATCATATTATATCTTACCATGAAACATAGAAATGAGATGCGATTTCGCGTTTTAAGAATCATATGAACTCTATAGCTACGATACCTAGACATCTGCAGACGCTATTTCCTAGCAAGGAAGTGTCGCATTTACATTCATTTGAAGTGTAGACGAGGAATACATAACACTTCGCAAATCATATTATATCTTACCATGAAACATAGAAATGAGATGCGATATCGCGTTTTAAGAATCATAAGAACTCTATTGCTACGATACGTAGACATCTGCAAACGCTATTTCCTTGCAAGGAAATGTCGCATTTACATTCATTTGAAGTGCAGACGAGGAATACATAACACTCCGCAAATCATATTATATCTTACCATGAAACATAGAAATGAGATGCGATATCGCGTTTTAAGAAGCATTAGAACACTATCGCTACGATACCTAGACATCTGCAGACGCTATTTCCTAGCAAGTAAGCGTCGCATTTACATTCATTTGAAGTGTAGACGAGGAATACATAACACATCGCAAATCATATTATATCTTACTATGAAACATAGAAATGAGATGCGATATCGCGTTTTAAGAATCATAAGAACACTATTGCTACGATACGTAGACATCTGCAGACGCTATTTCCTAGCGAGGAAGTGTCGCATTCACATTCATTTGAAGTGTATACGAGGAATACATAACACTTCGCAAATCATATTATATCTTACCATGAACCATAGAAATGAGATGCGATATCGCGTTCTAAGAATCATAAGAACTCTATTGCTACGATACGTAGACATCCGCAAACGCTATTTCCTAGCGAGGAAGTGTCGCATTCACATTCATTTGAAGTGTAGACGAGGAATACATAACACTTCGCAAATCATATTATATCTTACCATGAAACATAGAAATGAGATGCGATATCGCGTTTTAAGAATCATAAGAACTCTACTGCTACGATACGTAGACATCTGCAGACGCTATTTTCTAGCAAGGAAGTGTCGCATTTACATTCATTTGAAGTGTAGACGAGGAATACATGACACTTCACAAATCATATTATATCTTACCATGAAACATAGAAATGAGATGCGATATCGCGTTTTAAGAATCATAAGAACACTACTGCTACGATACGTAGACATCTGCAAACGCTATTTCCTAGCCAGGAAGTGTCGCATTCACATTCATTTGAATCGTAGACGAGGAATGCATAACACTTCGCAATGAATATTATATCTTATCTTGAAACATAGATATGAGATGCAATATCTCGTTTTAAGAAGCATTTGAACTCTATTGTTTCGATACGTAGACATCTGCAAACGCTATTTCTTTGCAAGGAAGTGTAGCATTTACATTCATTTGAAGTGTAGACGAGGAATACATAACACTTCGCAAATCATATTATATCTTACCATGAAACATAGAAATGAGATGCGATTTCGCGTTTTAAGAATCATATGAACTCTATTGCTACGATACCTAGACATCTGCAGACGCTATTTCCTAGCAAGGAAGTGTCGCATTTACATTCATTTGAAGTGTAGACGAGGAATACATAACACTTCGCAAATCATATTATATCTTACCATGAAACATAGAAATGAGATGCGATATCGCGTTTTAAGAATCATAAGAACTCTATTGCTACGATACGTAGACATCTGCAGACGCTATTTCCTAGCGAGGAAGTGTCGCATTCACATTCATTTGAAGTGTATACGAGGAATACATAACACTTCGCAAATCATATTATATCTTACCATGAACCATAGAAATGAGATGCGATATCGCGTTCTAAGAATCATAAGAACTCTATTGCTACGATACGTAGACATCCGCAAACGCTATTTCCTAGCGAGGAAGTGTCGCATTCACATTCATTTGAAGTGTAGACGTGGAATACATAACACTTCGCAAATCATATTATATCTTACCATGAAACATAGAAATGAGATGCGATATCGCGTTTTAAGAATCATAAGAACTCTACTGCTACGATACGTAGACATCTGCAGACGCTATTTCCTAGCAAGGAAGTGTCGCATTTACATTCATTTGAAGTGTAGACGAGGAAAACATGACACTTCACAAATCATATTATATCTTACCATGAAACATAGAAATGAGATGCGATATCGCGTTTTAAGAATCATAAGAACACTACTGCTACGATACGTAGACATCTGCAAACGCTATTTCCTAGCCAGGAAGTGTCGCATTTACATTCATTTGTAGTGTAGACGAGTAATATATAACACTTCGCAAATCATATTATATCTTACCATGAAACATAGAAATGAGATGCGATATCACGTTTTAAGAATCATAAGAACACTATTGCTACGATACGTAGACATCTGCAAACGCTATTTCCTAGCGAGGAAGTGTCGCATTCACATTCCTGTGAAGTGTAGATGAGGAATACATAACACTTCGCAAATCATATTATATCTTACCATGAAACATAGAAATGAGATGCGATATCGCGTTCTAAGAAGCATTAGAAATCTATTGCTACGATACGTAGACATCTGCAAACGCTATTTTCTTGCAAGGAAGTGTCGCATTTACTTTCATTTGAATCGTAGACGAGGAATGCATAACACTTCGCAATGAATATTATATCTTATCATGAAACATAGATATGAGATGCAATATCTCGTTTTAAGAAGCATTTGAACTCTATTCCTACGATACGTAGACATATGCAAACGCTATTTCCTTGCAAGGAAGTGTCGCATTTACATTCATTTGAATCGTAGACGAGGAATGCATAACACTTCGCAAATCATATTATATCTTACCATGAAACATAGAAATGAGATGCGATATCGCGTCTTAAGAATCATAAGAACTCTACTGCTACGATACGTAGACATCTGCAGACGCTATTTCCTAGCAAGGAAGTGTCGCATTTACATTCATTTGAAGTGTAGACGAGGAATACATGACACTTCACAAATCATATTATATCTTACCATGAAACATAGAAATGAGATGCGATATCGCGTTCTAAGAAGCATTAGAAATCTATTGCTACGATACGTAGACATCTGCAGACGCTATTTTCTTGCAAGGAAGTGTCGCATTTACATTCATTTGAATCGTAGACGAGGAATGCATAACACTTCGTAAATCATATTACATCTTACCATGAAACATAGAAATGAGATGCTATATTGCGTTTTAAAGAGCATTAGAACTCTATCGCTACGATACCTAGACATCTACAGACGCTATTTCCTAGCAAGGAAGTGCCGCATATACATTCATTTGAGGTGTAGACGAGGAATGCATAACACTTCGCAATGAATGTTATGTCTTATCATGAAACATAGATATGAGATGCAATATCTCGTTTTAAGAAGCATCAGAAAGCTATTGCTACGATACGTAGACATCTGCAAACGCTATTTCCTAGCGAGGAAGTATCGCATTCACATTCATCTGAAGTGTAAACGAGGAATACATAACACTTCGCAAATCATGTTATATCTTACCATGAAACATAGAAATGAGATGCGATTTCGCGTTTTAAGAATCATATGAACTCTATTGCTACGATACCTAGACATCTGCAGACGCTATTTCCTAGCAAGGAAGTGTCGCATTTACATTCATTTGAAGTGTAGACGAGGAATACATAACACTTCGCAAATCATATTATATCTTACCATGAAACATAGAAATGAGATGCAATATCGCGTTTTAAGAATCATAAGAACTCTATTGCTACGATACGTAGACATCTGCAAACGCTATTTCCTTGCAAGGAAATGTCGCATTTACATTCATTTGAAGTGCAGACGAGGAATACATAACGCTCCGCAAATCATATTATATCTTACCATGAAACATAGAAATGAGATGCGATATCGCGTTTTAAGAAGCATTAGAACACTATCGCTACGATACCTAGTCATCTGCAGACGCTATGTCCTAGCAAGTAAGTGTCGCATTTACATTCATTTGAAGTGTAGACGAGGAATACATAACACATCGCAAATCATATTATATCTTACTATGAAACATAGAAATGAGATGCGATATCGCGTTTTAAGAACCATAAGAACACTATTGCTACGATACGTAGACATCTGCAGACGCTATTTCCTAGCGAGGAAGTGTCGCATTCACATTCATTTGAAGTGTATACGAGGAATACATAGCACTTCGCAAATCATATTATATCTTACCATGAACCATAGAAATGAGATGCGACATCGCGTTCTAAGAATCATAAGAACTCTATTGCTACGATACGTAGACATCCGCAAACGCTATTTCCTAGCGAGGAAGTGTCGCATTCACATTCATTTGAAGTGTAGACGAGGAATACATAACACTTCGCAAATCATATTATATCTTACCATGAAACATAGAAATGAGATGCGATATTGCGTTTTAAGAATCATAAGAACTCTACTGCTGCGATACGTAGACATCTGCAAACGCTATTTCCTTGCAAGGAAGTGTCGCATTTACATTCATTTGAATCGTAGACGAGGAATGCATAACACTTCGCAATGAATATTATATCTTATCATTAAACATAGATATGAGATGCAATATCGCGTTTTAATAAGCATTAGAACTCTATTGCTGCGATACCTAGACATCTGCAGACGCTATTTCCTAGCGAGTAAGTGTCGCATTTACACTCATTTGAAGTGTAGACGAGGAATACATAACACTTCGCAAATCATATTATATCTTACCGTGAAACATAGAAATGAGATGCGATATCGCGTTTTAAGAAGAATAAGAACTCCATTGCTACGATACGTAGACATCTGCAAACGCTATTTCCTTGCTAGGAAGTGTCGCATTTACATTCATTTGAAGTGTAGACGAGGAATACATAACACTTCGCAAATCATATTATATCTTACCATGAAACATAGAAATGAGATGCGATATCGCGTTTTAAGAAGCACTAGAACTCTACCGCTACGATACCTAGACATCTGCAGACGCTATTTCCTAGCGAGTAAGTGTCGCATTTACATTCATTTGAAGTGTAGACGAGGTATACATAACACTTCGCAAATCATATTATATCTTACCATGAAACATAGAAATGAGATACGGTATCGCGTTTTAAGAAGCATTAGAACTCTACCGCTACGATACCTAGACATCTGCAGACGCTATTTCCTAGCGAGTAAGTGTCGCATTTACACTCATTTGAAGTGTAGACGAGGAATACATAACACTTCGCAAATCATATTATATCTTACCGTGAAACATAGAAATGAGATGCGATATCGCGTTTTAAGAAGAATAAGAACTCTATTGCTACGATACGTAGACATCTGCAAACGCTATTTCCTTGCTAGGAAGTGTCGCATTTACATTCATTTGAAGTGTAGACGAGGAATACATAACACTTCGCAAATCATATTATATCTTACCATGAAACATAGAAATGAGATGCGATATCGCGTTCTAAGAAGCATTAGAAATCTATTGCTACGATACGTAGACATCTGCAAACGCTATTTTCTTGCAAGGAAGTGTCGCATTTACTTTCATTTGAATCGTAGACGAGGAATGCATAACACTTCGCAATGAATATTATATCTTATCATGAAACATAGATATGAGATGCAATATCTCGTTTTAAGAAGCATTTGAACTCTATTCCTACGATACGTAGACATATGCAAACGCTATTTCCTTGCAAGGAAGTGTCGCATTTACATTCATTTGAATCGTAGACGAGGAATGCATAACACTTCGCAAATCATATTATATCTTACCATGAAACATAGAAATGAGATGCGATATCGCGTCTTAAGAATCATAAGAACTCTATTGCTACGATACGTAGTCATCTGCAAACGCTATTTCCTAGCGTGGAAGTGTCGCATTCACATTCATTTGAAGTGATGACGAGGAATACATAACACTTCGCAAATCATATTATATCTTACCATGAAACATAGAAATGAGATGCGATATCGCTTTTTAAGAATCATAAGAACTCTACTGCTACGATACGTAAACAACTGCAAACGCTATTTCCTTGGAAGGAAGTGTCGCATTTACATTCATTTGAATCGTATACGAGGAGTGCATAACACTTCGCAATGAATATTATATCTTATCATGAAACATAGATATGAGATGCAATATCTCGTTTGAAGAAGCATTTGAACTCTATTGCTACGATACGTTGAAATCTGCAAACGCTATTTCCTTGCAAGGAAGTGTCGCATTTACATTCATTTGAAGTGTAGACGAGGAATACATAACACCTCGCAAATCATATTATATCTTACCATGAAACATAGAAATGAGATGCGATATCGCGTTTTAAGAATCATATGAACTCTATTGCTACGATACGTAGACATCTGCAAACGCTATTTCCTTGCAAGGAAGTGTCGCATTTACTTTCATTTGAATCGTAGACGAGGAATGCATAACACTTCGCAATGAATATTATATCTTATCATGAAACATAGATATGAGGTGCAATATCTCGTTTTAAGAAGCATTTGAACTCTATTGCTACGATAGGTAGACATCTGCAAACCCTATTTCCATGCAAGGAAGTGTCGCATTTACTTTTATTTGAATCGTAGACGAGGAATGCATAACACTTCGCAATGAATATTATATCTTATCATGAAACATAGATATGAGATGCAATATCTCGTTTTAAGAAGCATTTGAACTCTATTCCTACGATACGTAGACAACTGCAAACGCTATTTCCTAGCGAGGAAGTGTCGCATTTACATTCATTTGAAGTGTAGACGAGGAATACATAACACTCCGCAAATCATATTATATCTTACCATGAAACATAGAAATGAGATGCGATATCTCGTTTTAAGAATCATATGAACTCTATTGCTACGACACCTAGACATCTGCAGACGCTATTTCCTAGCGAGGAAGTATCGCATTCACATTCATCTGAAGTGTAAACGAGGAATACATAACACTTCGCAAATCATGTTATATCTTACCATGAAACATAGAAATGAGATGCGATTTCGCGTTTTAAGAATCATATGAACTCTATTGCTACGATACCTAGACATCTGCAGACGCTATTTCCTAGCAAGGAAGTGTCGCATTTACATTCATTTGAAGTGTAGACGAGGAATACATAACACTTCGCAAATCATATTATATCTTACCATGAAACATAGAAATGAGATGCAATATCGCGTTTTAAGAATCATAAGAACTCTATTGCTACGATACGTAGACATCTGCAAACGCTATTTCCTTGCAAGGAAATGTCGCATTTACATTCATTTGAAGTGCAGACGAGGAATACATAACGCTCCGCAAATCATATTATATCTTACCATGAAACATAGAAATGAGATGCGATATCGCGTTTTAAGAAGCATTAGAACACTATCGCTACGATACCTAGTCATCTGCAGACGCTATGTCCTAGCAAGTAAGTGTCGCATTTACATTCATTTGAAGTGTAGACGAGGAATACATAACACATCGCAAATCATATTATATCTTACTATGAAACATAGAAATGAGATGCGATATCGCGTTTTAAGAACCATAAGAACACTATTGCTACGATACGTAGACATCTGCAGACGCTATTTCCTAGCGAGGAAGTGTCGCATTCACATTCATTTGAAGTGTATACGAGGAATACATAGCACTTCGCAAATCATATTATATCTTACCATGAACCATAGAAATGAGATGCGACATCGCGTTCTAAGAATCATAAGAACTCTATTGCTACGATACGTAGACATCCGCAAACGCTATTTCCTAGCGAGGAAGTGTCGCATTCACATTCATTTGAAGTGTAGACGAGGAATACATAACACTTCGCAAATCATATTATATCTTACCATGAAACATAGAAATGAGATGCGATATTGCGTTTTAAGAATCATAAGAACTCTACTGCTGCGATACGTAGACATCTGCAAACGCTATTTCCTTGCAAGGAAGTGTCGCATTTACATTCATTTGAATCGTAGACGAGGAATGCATAACACTTCGCAATGAATATTATATCTTATCATTAAACATAGATATGAGATGCAATATCGCGTTTTAATAAGCATTAGAACTCTATTGCTGCGATACCTAGACATCTGCAGACGCTATTTCCTAGCGAGTAAGTGTCGCATTTACACTCATTTGAAGTGTAGACGAGGAATACATAACACTTCGCAAATCATATTATATCTTACCGTGAAACATAGAAATGAGATGCGATATCGCGTTTTAAGAAGAATAAGAACTCCATTGCTACGATACGTAGACATCTGCAAACGCTATTTCCTTGCTAGGAAGTGTCGCATTTACATTCATTTGAAGTGTAGACGAGGAATACATAACACTTCGCAAATCATATTATATCTTACCATGAAACATAGAAATGAGATGCGATATCGCGTTTTAAGAAGCACTAGAACTCTACCGCTACGATACCTAGACATCTGCAGACGCTATTTCCTAGCGAGTAAGTGTCGCATTTACATTCATTTGAAGTGTAGACGAGGTATACATAACACTTCGCAAATCATATTATATCTTACCATGAAACATAGAAATGAGATACGGTATCGCGTTTTAAGAAGCATTAGAACTCTACCGCTACGATACCTAGACATCTGCAGACGCTATTTCCTAGCGAGTAAGTGTCGCATTTACACTCATTTGAAGTGTAGACGAGGAATACATAACACTTCGCAAATCATATTATATCTTACCGTGAAACATAGAAATGAGATGCGATATCGCGTTTTAAGAAGAATAAGAACTCTATTGCTACGATACGTAGACATCTGCAAACGCTATTTCCTTGCTAGGAAGTGTCGCATTTACATTCATTTGAAGTGTAGACGAGGAATACATAACACTTCGCAAATCATATTATATCTTACCATGAAACATAGAAATGAGATGCGATATCGCGTTCTAAGAAGCATTAGAAATCTATTGCTACGATACGTAGACATCTGCAAACGCTATTTTCTTGCAAGGAAGTGTCGCATTTACTTTCATTTGAATCGTAGACGAGGAATGCATAACACTTCGCAATGAATATTATATCTTATCATGAAACATAGATATGAGATGCAATATCTCGTTTTAAGAAGCATTTGAACTCTATTCCTACGATACGTAGACATATGCAAACGCTATTTCCTTGCAAGGAAGTGTCGCATTTACATTCATTTGAATCGTAGACGAGGAATGCATAACACTTCGCAAATCATATTATATCTTACCATGAAACATAGAAATGAGATGCGATATCGCGTCTTAAGAATCATAAGAACTCTATTGCTACGATACGTAGTCATCTGCAAACGCTATTTCCTAGCGTGGAAGTGTCGCATTCACATTCATTTGAAGTGATGACGAGGAATACATAACACTTCGCAAATCATATTATATCTTACCATGAAACATAGAAATGAGATGCGATATCGCTTTTTAAGAATCATAAGAACTCTACTGCTACGATACGTAAACAACTGCAAACGCTATTTCCTTGGAAGGAAGTGTCGCATTTACATTCATTTGAATCGTATACGAGGAGTGCATAACACTTCGCAATGAATATTATATCTTATCATGAAACATAGATATGAGATGCAATATCTCGTTTGAAGAAGCATTTGAACTCTATTGCTACGATACGTTGAAATCTGCAAACGCTATTTCCTTGCAAGGAAGTGTCGCATTTACATTCATTTGAAGTGTAGACGAGGAATACATAACACCTCGCAAATCATATTATATCTTACCATGAAACATAGAAATGAGATGCGATATCGCGTTTTAAGAATCATATGAACTCTATTGCTACGATACGTAGACATCTGCAAACGCTATTTCCTTGCAAGGAAGTGTCGCATTTACTTTCATTTGAATCGTAGACGAGGAATGCATAACACTTCGCAATGAATATTATATCTTATCATGAAACATAGATATGAGGTGCAATATCTCGTTTTAAGAAGCATTTGAACTCTATTGCTACGATAGGTAGACATCTGCAAACCCTATTTCCATGCAAGGAAGTGTCGCATTTACTTTTATTTGAATCGTAGACGAGGAATGCATAACACTTCGCAATGAATATTATATCTTATCATGAAACATAGATATGAGATGCAATATCTCGTTTTAAGAAGCATTTGAACTCTATTCCTACGATACGTAGACAACTGCAAACGCTATTTCCTAGCGAGGAAGTGTCGCATTTACATTCATTTGAAGTGTAGACGAGGAATACATAACACTCCGCAAATCATATTATATCTTACCATGAAACATAGAAATGAGATGCGATATCTCGTTTTAAGAATCATATGAACTCTATTGCTACGACACCTAGACATCTGCAGACGCTATTTCCTAGCAAGGAAGTGTCGCATTTACATTCATTTGAAGTGTAGGACGAGGAATACATAACACTTCGCAAATCATATTATATCTCACCATGAAAGATAGAAATGAGATGCGATATTGCGTTTTAAGAATCATATGAAGTCTATTGCTACGATACCTAGACATCAGCAGACGCTATTTCCTAGCAAGGAAGTGTCGCATTTACATTCACTTGAAGTGTAGACGAGGAATACATAACACTTCGCAAATCATATTATATCTTACCTTGAAACATAGAAATGAGATGCGATATCGCGTTTTAAGAAGAATAAGAACTCCATTGCTACGATACGTAGACATCTGCAAACGCTATTTCCTTGCTAGGAAGTGTCGCATTTACATTCATTTGAAGTGTAGACGAGGAATACATAACACTTCGCAAATCATATTATATCTTACCATGAAACATAGAAATGAGATGCGATATCGCGTTTTAAGTAGCATTAGAACTCTACCGCTACGATACCTAGACATCTGCAGACGCTATTTCCTAGCGAGTAAGTGTCGCATTTACATTCATTTGAAGTGTAGACGAGGAATACATAACACTTCGCAAATCATATTATATCTTACCGTGAAACATAGAAATGAGATGCGATATCGCGTTTTAAGAAGAATAAGAACTCTATTGCTACGATACGTAGACATCTGCAAACGCTATTTCCTTGCTAGGAAGTGTCGCATTTACATTCATTTGAAGTGTAGACGAGGAATACATAACACTTCGCAAATCATATTATATCTTACCATGAAACATAGAAATGAGATGCGATATCGCGTTTTAAGAATCATATGAACCCTATTGCTACGATACGTAGACATCTGCAAACGCTATTTCCTAGCGAGGAAGTGTCGCATTCACATTCATTTGAAGTGTAGACGAGGAATACATAAATCTTCGCAAATCATGTTATATCTTACCATGAAACATAGAAATGAGATGCTATATCGCGTTTTAAGAATCATAAGAACCCTATTGCTACGATACGTAGACATCTGCAAACGCTATCTCCTAGCGAGGCAGTGTCGCATTCACGTTCATTTGAAGTGTAGACGAGGAATACATGACACTTCGCAAATCATATTATATCTTACCATGAAACACAGAAATGGGATGCGATATCGCGTTTTAAGAAGCATTAGAACTCTATTGCTGCGATACCTAGTCATCTGCAGACGCTATTTCCTAGCAAGGAAGTGTCGCATTTACATTCATTTGAAGTGTAGACGAGGAATACATAACACTTCGCAAATCATATTATATCTTACCATGAAAGATAGAAATGAGATGCGATATTGCGTTTTAAGAATCATATGAACTCTATTGCTACGATACCTAGACATCAGCAGACGCTATTTCCTAGCAAGGAAGTGTCGCATTTACATTCATTTGAAGTGTAGACGAGGAATACATAACACTTCGCAAATCATATTATATCTTACTATGAAACATAGAAATGAGATGCGATATCGCGTTTTAAGAATCATAAGAACACTATTGCTACGATACGTAGACATCTGCAAACGCTATTTCCTAGCGAGGAAGTGTCGCATTCACATTCATTTGAAGTGTAGACGAGGAATACATAACACTTCGCAAATCATATTATATCTTACCATGAAACATAGAAATGAGATGCGATATCGCGTTTTAAGAATCATATGAACCCTATTGCTACAATACGTAGACATCTGCAAACGCTATTTCCTAGCGAGGAAGTGTCGCATTCACATTCATTTGAAGTGTAGACGAGGAATACATAACACTTCGCAAATCATATTATATCTTACCGTGAAACATAGAAATGAGATGCGATATCGCGTTTTAAGAAGAATAAGAACTCCATTGCTACGATACGTAGACATCTGCAAACGCTATTTCCTTGCTAGGAAGTGTCGCATTTACATTCATTTGAAGTGTAGACGAGGAATACATAACACTTCGCAAATCATATTATATCTTACCATGAAACATAGAAATGAGATGCGATATCGCGTTTTAAGAAGCATTAGAACTCTACCGCCACGATACCTAGACATCTGCAGACGCTATTTCCTAGCGAGTAAGTGTCGCATTTACATTCATTTGAAGTGTAGACGAGGTATACATAACACTTCGCAATGAATATTATATCTTATCATGAAACATAGATATGAGATGCAATATCTCGTTTTAAGAAGCATTTGAACTCTATTCCTACGATACGTAGACATATGCAAACGCTATTTCCTTGCAAGGAAGTGTCGCATTTACATTCATTTGAATCGTAGACGAGGAATGCATAACACTTCACAAATCATATTATATCTTACCATGAAACATAGAAATGAGATGCGATATCGCGTTTTAAGAATCATAAGAACACTATTGCTACGATACGTAGACATCTGCAAACGCTATTTCCTAGCGAGGATGTGTCGTATTCACATTCATTTGAAGTGTAGACGAGGAATACATAACACTTCTCAAATCATATTATATCTTACCATGAAACATAGAAATGGGATGCGATATCGTGTTTTAAGAAGCATTAGAAATCTATTGCTACGACACGTAGACATCTGCAAACGCTATTTCCTTGCAAGGAAGTGTCGCATTTACTTTCATTTGAATCGTAGACGAGGAATGCATAACACTTCGCTATGAATATTATATCTTATCATGAAACATAGATATGAGATGCGATATCGCATCTTAAGAATCATAAGAACTCTATTGCTACGATACGTAACATCTGCAAACGCTATTTCCTAGCGAGGAAGTGTCGCATTCACATTCCTTTGAAGTGTAGACGAGGAGTACATAACACTTCGCAAATCATATTATATCTTACCATGAAACATAGAAATGAGATGCGATATCGCGTTCTAAGAAGCATTAGAAATCTATTGCTACGATACGCAGACATCTGCAAACGCTATTTTCTTGCAAGGAAGTGTCGCATTTACTTTCATTTGAATCGTAGACGAGGAATGCATAACACTTCGCAATGAATATTATATCTTATCATGAAACATAGATATGAGATGCAATATCTCGTTTTAAGAAGCATTTGAACTCTATTCCTACGATACGTAGACATATGCAAACGCTATTTCCTTGCAAGGAAGTGTCGCATTTACATTCATTTGAATCGTAGACGAGGAATGCATAACACTTCGCAAATCATATTATATCTTACCATGAAACATAGAAATGAGATGCGATATCGCGTTTTAAGAATCATATGAACTCTATTGCTACGATACGTAGACATCTGCAAACGCTATTTCCTTGCAAGGAAGTGTCGCATTTACTTTCATTTGAATCGTAGACGAGGAATGCATAACACTTCGCATTGAATATTATATCTTATCATGAAACATAGATATGAGATGCAATATCTCGTTTTAAGAAGCATTTGAACTCTATTCCTACGATACGTAGACAACTGCAAACGCTATTTCCTAGCGAGGAAGTGTCGCATTTACATTCATTTGAAGTGTAGACGAGGAATACATAACACTCCGCAAATCATATTATATCTTACCATGAAACATAGAAATGAGATGCGATATCTCGTTTTAAGAATCATATGAACTCTATTGCTACGACACCTAGACATCTGCAGACGCTATTTCCTAGCAAGGAAGTGTCGCATTTACATTCATTTGAAGTGTAGACGAGGAATACATAACAATTCGCAAATCATATTATATCTCACCATGAAAGATAGAAATGAGATGCGATATTGCGTTTTAAGAATCATATGAAGTCTATTGCTACGATACCTAGACATCAGCAGACGCTATTTCCTAGCAAGGAAGTGTCGCATTTACATTGACTTGAAGTGTAGACGAGGAATACATAACACTTCGCAAATCATATTATATCTTACCGTGAAACATAGAAATGAGATGCGATATCGCGTTTTAAGAAGAATAAGAACTCCATTGCTACGATACGTAGACATCTGCAAACGCTATTTCCTTGCTAGGAAGTGTCGCATTTACATTCATTTGAAGTGTAGACGAGGAATACATAACACTTCGCAAATCATATTATATCTTACCATGAAACATAGAAATGAGATGCGATATCGCGTTTTAAGTAGCATTAGAACTCTACCGCTACGATACCTAGACATCTGCAGACGCTATTTCCTAGCGAGTAAGTGTCGCATTTACATTCATTTGAAGTGTAGACGAGGAATACATAACACTTCGCAAATCATATTATATCTTACCGTGAAACATAGAAATGAGATGCGATATCGCGTTTTAAGAAGAATAAGAACTCTATTGCTACGATACGTAGACATCTGCAAACGCTATTTCCTTGCTAGGAAGTGTCGCATTTACATTCATTTGAAGTGTAGACGAGGAATACATAACACTTCGCAAATCATATTATATCTTACCATGAAACATAGAAATGAGATGCGATATCGCGTTTTAAGAATCATATGAACCCTATTGCTACGATACGTAGACATCTGCAAACGCTATTTCCTAGCGAGGAAGTGTCGCATTCACATTCATTTGAAGTGTAGACGAGGAATACATAAATCTTCGCAAATCATGTTATATCTTACCATGAAACATAGAAATGAGATGCTATATCGCGTTTTAAGAATCATAAGAACCCTATTGCTACGATACGTAGACATCTGCAAACGCTATCTCCTAGCGAGGCAGTGTCGCATTCACGTTCATTTGAAGTGTAGACGAGGAATACATGACACTTCGCAAATCATATTATATCTTACCATGAAACACAGAAATGGGATGCGATATCGCGTTTTAAGAAGCATTAGAACTCTATTGCTGCGATACCTAGACATCTGCAGACGCTATTTCCTAGCAAGGAAGTGTCGCATTTACATTCATTTGAAGTGTAGACGAGGAATACATAACACTTCGCAAATCATATTATATCTTACCATGAAAGATAGAAATGAGATGCGATATTGCGTTTTAAGAATCATATGAACTCTATTGCTACGATACCTAGACATCAGCAGACGCTATTTCCTAGCAAGGAAGTGTCGCATTTACATTCATTTGAAGTGTAGACGAGGAATACATAACACTTCGCAAATCATATTATATCTTACTATGAAACATAGAAATGAGATGCGATATCGCGTTTTAAGAATCATAAGAACACTATTGCTACGATACGTAGACATCTGCAAACGCTATTTCCTAGCGAGGAAGTGTCGCATTCACATTCATTTGAAGTGTAGACGAGGAATACATAACACTTCGCAAATCATATTATATCTTACCATGAAACATAGAAATGAGATGCGATATCGCGTTTTAAGAATCATATGAACCCTATTGCTACGATACGTAGACATCTGCAAACGCTATTTCCTAGCGAGGAAGTGTCGCATTCACATTCATTTGAAGTGTAGACGAGGAATACATAACACTTCGCAAATCATATTATATCTTACCGTGAAACATAGAAATGAGATGCGATATCGCGTTTTAAGAAGAATAAGAACTCCATTGCTACGATACGTAGACATCTGCAAACGCTATTTCCTTGCTAGGAAGTGTCGCATTTACATTCATTTGAAGTGTAGACGAGGAATACATAACACTTCGCAAATCATATTATATCTTACCATGAAACATAGAAATGAGATGCGATATCGCGTTTTAAGAAGCATTAGAACTCTACCGCTACGATACCTAGACATCTGCAGACGCTATTTCCTAGCGAGTAAGTGTCGCATTTACATTCATTTGAAGTGTAGACGAGGTATACATAACACTTCGCAATGAATATTATATCTTATCATGAAACATAGATATGAGATGCAATATCTCGTTTTAAGAAGCATTTGAACTCTATTCCTACGATACGTAGACATATGCAAACGCTATTTCCTTGCAAGGAAGTGTCGCATTTACATTCATTTGAATCGTAGACGAGGAATGCATAACACTTCACAAATCATATTATATCTTACCGTGAAACATAGAAATGAGATGCGATATCGCGTTTTAAGAAGAATAAGAACTCCATTGCTACGATACGTAGACATCTGCAAACGCTATTTCCTAGCGAGGATGTGTCGTATTCACATTCATTTGAAGTGTAGACGAGGAATACATAACACTTCTCAAATCATATTATATCTTACCATGAAACATAGAAATGGGATGCGATATCGTGTTTTAAGAAGCATTAGAAATCTATTGCTACGACACGTAGACATCTGCAAACGCTATTTCCTTGCAAGGAAGTGTCGCATTTACTTTCATTTGAATCGTAGACGAGGAATGCATAACACTTCGCTATGAATATTATATCTTATCATGAAACATAGATATGAGATGCGATATCGCATCTTAAGAATCATAAGAACTCTATTGCTACGATACGTAACATCTGCAAACGCTATTTCCTAGCGAGGAAGTGTCGCATTCACATTCCTTTGAAGTGTAGACGAGGAGTACATAACACTTCGCAAATCATATTATATCTTACCATGAAACATAGAAATGAGATGCGATATCGCGATCTAAGAAGCATTAGAAATCTATTGCTACGATACGCAGACATCTGCAAACGCTATTTTCTTGCAAGGAAGTGTCGCATTTACTTTCATTTGAATCGTAGACGAGGAATGCATAACACTTCGCAATGAATATTATATCTTATTATGAAACATAGATATGAGATGCAATATCTCGTTTTAAGAAGCATTTGAACTCTATTCCTACGATACGTAGACATATGCAAACGCTATTTCCTTGCAAGGAAGTGTCGCATTTACATTCATTTGAATCGTAGACGAGGAATGCATAACACTTCGCAAATCATATTATATCTTACCATGAAACATAGAAATGAGATGCGACATCGCGTCTTAAGAGTCATAAGAACTCTATTGCTACGATACGTAGTCATCTGCAAACGCTATTTCCTAGCGTGGAAGTGTCGCATTCACATTCATTTGAAGTGTAGACGACCAATACATAACACTTCGCAAATCATATTATATCTTACCATGAAACATAGAAATGAGATGCGATATCGCTTTTTAAGAATCATAAGAACTCTACTGCTACGATACGTAGACAACTGCAAACGCTATTTCCTTGGAAGGAAGTGTCGCATTTACATTCATTTGAATCGTATACGAGGAGTGCATAACACTTCGCAATGAATATTATATCTTATCATGAAACATAGATATGAGATGCAATATCTCGTTTTAAGAAGCATTTGAACTCTATTGCTACGATACGTTGAAATCTGCAAACGCTATTTCCTTGCAAGGAAGTGTCGCATTTACATTCATTTGAAGTGCAGACGAGGAATACATAACACCTCGCAAATCATATTATATCTTACCATGAAACATAGAAATGAGATGCGATATCGCGTTTTAAGAATCATATGAACTCTATTGCTACGATACGTAGACATCTGCAAACGCTATTTCCTTGCAAGGAAGTGTCGCATTTACTTTCATTTGAATCGTAGACGAGGAATGCATAACACTTCGCATTGAATATTATATCTTATCATGAAACATAGATATGAGATGCAATATCTCGTTTTAAGAAGCATTTGAACTTTATTGCTACGATAGGTAGACATCTGCAAACCCTATTTCCATGCAAGGAAGTGTCGCATTTACTTTCATTTGAATCGTAGACGAGGAATGCATAACACTTCGCAATGAATATTATATATTATCATGAAACATAGATATGAGATGCAATATCTCGTTTTAAGAAGCATTTGAACTCTATTCCTACGATACGTAGACATCTGCAAACGCTATTTCCTAGCGAGGAAGTGTCGCATTTACATTCATTTGAAGTGTAGACGAGGAATACATAACACTCCGCAAATCATATTATATCTTACCATGAAACATAGAAATGAGATGCGATATCGCGTTTTAAGAATCATATGAACTCTATTGCTACGACACCTAGACATCTGCAGACGCTATTTCCTAGCAAGGAAGTGTCGCATTTACATTCATTTGAAGTGTAGACGAGGAATACATAACACTTCGCAAATCATATTATATCTTACCGTGAAACATAGAAATGAGATGCGATATCGCGTTTTAAGAAGAATAAGAACTCTATTGCTACGATACGTAGACATCTGCAAACGCTATTTCCTAGCGAGTAAGTGTCGCATTTACATTCATTTGAAGTGTAGACGAGGAATACATAACACTTCGCAAATCATATTATATCTTACCGTGAAACATAGAAATGAGATGCGATATCGCGTTTTAAGAAGAATAAGAACTCTATTGCTACGATACGTAGACATCTGCAAACGCTATTTCCTTGCTAGGAAGTGTCGCATTTACATTCATTTGAAGTGTAGACGAGGAATACATAACACTTCGCAAATCATATTATATCTTACCATGAAACATAGAAATGAGATGCGATATCGCGTTCTAAGAATCATATGAACCCTATTGCTACGATACGTAGACATCTGCAAACGCTATTTCCTAGCGAGGAAGTGTCGCATTCACATTCATTTGAAGTGTAGACGAGGAATACATAACACTTCGCAAATCATGTTATATCTTACCATGAAACATAGAAATGAGATGCTATATCGCGTTTTAAGAATCATAAGAACCCTATTGCTACGATACGTAGACATCTGCAAACGCTATTTCCTAGCGAGGAAGTATCGCATTCACATTCATTTGAAGTGTAGACGAGGAATACATAACATTTCGCAAATCATGTTATATCTTACCATGAAACCTAAAAATGAGATGCGATATCGCGTTTTAAGAAGCATTTGATCTCTATTGCTTCGACACGTAGACATCTGCAAACGCTATTTCCTTGTAAGGAAGTGTCGCATTTACATTCATTTGAATCGTAGACGAGGAATGCATAACACTTCGCAATGAATATTATATCTTATCATGAAACATAGAAATGAGATGCGATATCGCTTTTTAAGAATCATAAGAACTCTACTGCTACGATACGTAGACAACTGCAAACGCTATTTCCTTGGAAGGAAGTGTCGCATTTACATTCATTTGAATCGTATACGAGGAGTGCATAACACTTCGCAATGAATATTATATCTTATCATGAAACATAGATATGAGATGCAATATCTCGTTTTAAGAAGCATTTGAACTCTATTGCTACGATACGTTGAAATCTGCAAACGCTATTTCCTTGCAAGGAAGTGTCGCATTTACATTCATTTGAAGTGCAGACGAGGAATACATAACACCTCGCAAATCATATTATATCTTACCATGAAACATAGAAATGAGATGCGATATCGCGTTTTAAGAATCATATGAACTCTATTGCTACGATACGTAGACATCTGCAAACGCTATTTCCTTGCAAGGAAGTGTCGCATTTACTTTCATTTGAATCGTAGACGAGGAATGCATAACACTTCGCATTGAATATTATATCTTATCATGAAACATAGATATGAGATGCAATATCTCGTTTTAAGAAGCATTTGAACTTTATTGCTACGATAGGTAGACATCTGCAAACCCTATTTCCATGCAAGGAAGTGTCGCATTTACTTTCATTTGAATCGTAGACGAGGAATGCATAACACTTCGCAATGAATATTATATATTATCATGAAACATAGATATGAGATGCAATATCTCGTTTTAAGAAGCATTTGAACTCTATTCCTACGATACGTAGACATCTGCAAACGCTATTTCCTAGCGAGGAAGTGTCGCATTTACATTCATTTGAAGTGTAGACGAGGAATACATAACACTCCGCAAATCATATTATATCTTACCATGAAACATAGAAATGAGATGCGATATCGCGTTTTAAGAATCATATGAACTCTATTGCTACGACACCTAGACATCTGCAGACGCTATTTCCTAGCAAGGAAGTGTCGCATTTACATTCATTTGAAGTGTAGACGAGGAATACATAACACTTCGCAAATCATATTATATCTTACCGTGAAACATAGAAATGAGATGCGATATCGCGTTTTAAGAAGAATAAGAACTCTATTGCTACGATACGTAGACATCTGCAAACGCTATTTCCTAGCGAGTAAGTGTCGCATTTACATTCATTTGAAGTGTAGACGAGGAATACATAACACTTCGCAAATCATATTATATCTTACCGTGAAACATAGAAATGAGATGCGATATCGCGTTTTAAGAAGAATAAGAACTCTATTGCTACGATACGTAGACATCTGCAAACGCTATTTCCTTGCTAGGAAGTGTCGCATTTACATTCATTTGAAGTGTAGACGAGGAATACATAACACTTCGCAAATCATATTATATCTTACCATGAAACATAGAAATGAGATGCGATATCGCGTTCTAAGAATCATATGAACCCTATTGCTACGATACGTAGACATCTGCAAACGCTATTTCCTAGCGAGGAAGTGTCGCATTCACATTCATTTGAAGTGTAGACGAGGAATACATAACACTTCGCAAATCATGTTATATCTTACCATGAAACATAGAAATGAGATGCTATATCGCGTTTTAAGAATCATAAGAACCCTATTGCTACGATACGTAGACATCTGCAAACGCTATTTCCTAGCGAGGAAGTATCGCATTCACATTCATTTGAAGTGTAGACGAGGAATACATAACATTTCGCAAATCATGTTATATCTTACCATGAAACCTAAAAATGAGATGCGATATCGCGTTTTAAGAAGCATTTGATCTCTATTGCTTCGACACGTAGACATCTGCAAACGCTATTTCCTTGTAAGGAAGTGTCGCATTTACATTCATTTGAATCGTAGACGAGGAATGCATAACACTTCGCAATGAATATTATATCTTATCATGAAACATTGATATGAGATGCAATATCTCGTTTTAAGAAGCATTTGAACTCTATTGCTACGATACGTAGACATCTGCAAACGCTATCTCCTAGCGAGGCAGTGTCGCATTCACGTTCATTTGAAGTGTAGACGAGGAATACATGACACTTCGCAAATCATATTATATCTTACCATGAAACACAGAAATGGGATGCGATATCGCGTTTTAAGAAGCATTAGAACTCTATTGCTGCGATACCTAGACATCTGCAGACGCTATATCCTAGCGAGGAAGTGTCGCATTCACATTCATTTGAAGTGTAGACGAGGAATACATAACACTTCGCAAATCATATTATATCTTACCGTGAAACATAGAAATGAGATGCGATATCGCGTTTTAAGAAGAATAAGAACTCCATTGCTACGATACGTAGACATCTGCAAACGCTATTTCCTTGCTAGGAAGTGTCGCATTTACATTCATTTGAAGTGTAGACGAGGAATACATAACACTTCTCAAATCATATTATATCTTACCATGAAACATAGAAATGGGATGCGATATCGTGTTTTAAGAAGCATTAGAAATCTATTGCTACGACACGTAGACATCTGCAAACGCTATTTCCTTGCAAGGAAGTGTCGCATTTACATTCATTTGAATCGTAGACGAGGAATGCATAACACTTCGCAATGAGTATTATATCTTATCATGAGACATAGATATGAGATGCAATATCTCGTTTTAAGAAGCATTTGAAATCTATTGCTACGATACGTAGAAATCTGCAAACGCTATTTCCTTGCAAGGAAGTGTCGCATTTACATTCATCTGAAGTGTAGACGAGGAATACATAACACCTCGCAAATCATATTATATCTAATCATGAAACATAGAAATGAGATGCGATATCGCGTTTTAAGAAGCATTAGATATCTATTGCCACGATACGTAGACATCTGCAAACGCTATTTCCTAGCGAGTAAGTGTCGCATTTACATTTATTTGAAGTGTAGACGAGGTATACATAACACTTCGCAAATCATATTATATCTTACCATGAAATATAGAAATGAGATACGGTATCGCGTTTTAAGAATCATAGGAACACTATTGCTACGATACGTAGACATCTGCAAACGCTATTTCCTAGCGAGGAAGTGTCGCATTCACATTCCTTTGAAGTGTAGACGAGGAATACATAACACTTCGCAAATCATATTATATCTTACCATGAAACATAGAAATGAGGTGCGATATCGCGTTTTAAGAATCATAAGAACTCTATTGCTACGATACGTAGACATCTGCAAACGCTATTCCCTTGCAAGGAAGTGTCGCATTTACATTCATTTGAAGTGTAGAGGAGGAATACATAACACTTCGCAAATCATATTACATCTTACCATGAAACATAGAAATGAGATGCGATCTCGCGTTTTAAGAAGCATTAGAACTCTATTGTTGCGATACCTAGACATCTGCAGACGCTATTTCCTAGCAAGGAAGTGTCGCATTTACATTCATTTGAAGTGTAGACGAGGAATACATAACACTTCGCAAATCATATTATATCTTACCATGAAACATAGATATGAGATGCAATATCCCCTTTTAAGAAGCATTTGAACTCTATTCCTACGATACGTAGACATCTGCAAACGCTATTTCCTTGCAAGGAAGTGTCGCATTTACTTTCATTTGAATCGTAGACGAGGAATGCATAACACTTCGCAATGAATATTATATCTTATCATGAAACATAGATATGAGATGCGATATCTCGTTTTAAGAATCATATGAACCCTATTGCTACGATACGTAGACATCTGCAAACGCTATTTCCTAGCGAGGAAGTGTCGCATTCACATTCATTTGAAGTGTAGACGAGGAATACATAACACTTCGCAAATCATATTATATCTTACCGTGAAACATAGAAATGAGATGCGATATCGCGTTTTAAGAAGAATAAGAACTCCATTGCTACGATACGTAGACATCTGCAAACGCTATTTCCTTGCTAGGAAGTGTCGCATTTACATTCATTTGAAGTGTAGACGAGGAATACATAACACTTCGCAAATCATATTATATCTTACCATGAAACATAGAAATGAGATGCGATATCGCGTTTTAAGAAGCATTAGAACTCTACCGCTACGATACCTAGACATCTGCAGACGCTATTTCCTAGCGAGTAAGTGTCGCATTTACATTCATTTGAAGTGTAGACGAGGTATACATAACACTTCGCAATGAATATTATATCTTATCATGAAACATAGATATGAGATGCAATATCTCGTTTTAAGAAGCATTTGAACTCTATTCCTACGATACGTAGACATATGCAAACGCTATTTCCTTGCAAGGAAGTGTCGCATTTACATTCATTTGAATCGTAGACGAGGAATGCATAACACTTCACAAATCATATTATATCTTACCGTGAAACATAGAAATGAGATGCGATATCGCGTTTTAAGAAGAATAAGAACTCCATTGCTACGATACGTAGACATCTGCAAACGCTATTTCCTAGCGAGGATGTGTCGTATTCACATTCATTTGAAGTGTAGACGAGGAATACATAACACTTCTCAAATCATATTATATCTTACCATGAAACATAGAAATGGGATGCGATATCGTGTTTTAAGAAGCATTAGAAATCTATTGCTACGACACGTAGACATCTGCAAACGCTATTTCCTTGCAAGGAAGTGTCGCATTTACTTTCATTTGAATCGTAGACGAGGAATGCATAACACTTCGCAATGAATATTATATCTTATCATGAAACATAGATATGAGATGCAATATCTCGTTTTAAGAAGCATTTGAACTCTATTCCTACGATACGTAGACATATGCAAACGCTATTTCCTTGCAAGGAAGTGTCGCATTTACATTCATTTGAATCGTAGACGAGGAATGCATAACACTTCGCAAATCATATTATATCTTACCATGAAACATAGAAATGAGATGCGACATCGCGTCTTAAGAGTCATAAGAACTCTATTGCTACGATACGTAGTCATCTGCAAACGCTATTTCCTAGCGTGGAAGTGTCGCATTCACATTCATTTGAAGTGTAGACGAGGAATACATAACACTTCGCAAATCATATTATATCTTACCATGAAACATAGAAATGAGATGCGATATCGCTTTTTAAGAATCATAAGAACTCTACTGCTACGATACGTAGACAACTGCAAACGCTATTTCCTTGGAAGGAAGTGTCGCATTTACATTCATTTGAATCGTATACGAGGAGTGCATAACACTTCGCAATGAATATTATATCTTATCATGAAACATAGATATGAGATGCAATATCTCGTTATAAGAAGCATTTGAACTCTATTGCTACGATACGTTGAAATCTGCAAACGCTATTTCCTTGCAAGGAAGTGTCGCATTTACATTCATTTGAAGTGCAGACGAGGAATACATAACACCTCGCATATCATATTATATCTTACCATGAAACATAGAAATGAGATGCGATATCGCGTTTCAAGAATCATATGAACTCTATTGCTACGATACGTAGACATCTGCAAACGCTATTTCCTTGCAAGGAAGTGTCGCATTTACTTTCATTTGAATCGTAGACGAGGAATGCATAACACTTCGCATTGAATATTATATCTTATCATGAAACATAGATATGAGATGCAATATCTCGTTTTAAGAAGCATTTGAACTTTATTGCTACGATAGGTAGACATCTGCAAACCCTATTTCCATGCAAGGAAGTGTCGCATTTACTTTCATTTGAATCGTAGACGAGGAATGCATAACACTTCGCAATGAATATTATATATTATCATGAAACATAGATATGAGATGCAATATCTCGTTTTAAGAAGCATTTGAACTCTATTCCTACGATACGTAGACATCTGCAAACGCTATTTCCTAGCGAGGAAGTGTCGCATTTACATTCATTTGAAGTGTAGACGAGGAATACATAACACTCCGCAAATCATATTATATCTTACCATGAAACATAGAAATGAGATGCGATATCGCGTTTTAAGAATCATATGAACTCTATTGCTACGACACCTAGACATCTGCAGACGCTATTTCCTAGCAAGGAAGTGTCGCATTTACATTCATTTGAAGTGTAGACGAGGAATACATAACACTTCGCAAATCATATTATATCTTACCGTGAAACATAGAAATGAGATGCGATATCGCGTTTTAAGAAGAATAAGAACTCTATTGCTACGATACGTAGACATCTGCAAACGCTATTTCCTAGCGAGTAAGTGTCGCATTTACATTCATTTGAAGTGTAGACGAGGAATACATAACACTTCGCAAATCATATTATATCTTACCGTGAAACATAGAAATGAGATGCGATATCGCGTTTTAAGAAGAATAAGAACTCTATTGCTACGATACGTAGACATCTGCAAACGCTATTTCCTTGCTAGGAAGTGTCGCATTTACATTCATTTGAAGTGTAGACGAGGAATACATAACACTTCGCAAATCATATTATATCTTACCATGAAACATAGAAATGAGATGCGATATCGCGTTCTAAGAATCATATGAACCCTATTGCTACGATACGTAGACATCTGCAGACGCTATTTCCTAGCGAGTAAGTGTCGCATTTACATTCATTTGAAGTGTAGACGAGGTATACATAACACTTCGCAAATCATATTATATCTTACCATGAAACATAGAAATGAGATACGGTATCGCGTTTTAAGAATCATAGGAACACTATTGCTACGATACGTAGACATCTGCAAACGCTATTTCCTAGCGAGGAAGTGTCGCATTCACATTCCTTTGAAGTGTAGACGAGGAATACATAACACTTCGCAAGTCATATTATATCTTACCATGAAACATAGAAATGAGATGCGATATCGCGTTTTAAGCAGCATTAGAAATCTATTGCTACGATACGTAGACATCTGCAAACACTATTTTCTTGCAAGGAAGTGTCGCATTTACTTTCATTTGAATCGTAGACGAGGAATGCATAACACTTCGCAATGAATATTATATCTTATCATGAAACATAGATATGAGGTGCGATATCTCGTTTTAAGAAGCATTTGAAATCTATTCCTACGATACGTAGACATCTGCAAACGCTATTTCCTTGCAAGGAAGTGTCGCATTTACATTCATTTGAATCGTAGACGAGGAATGCATAACACTTCACAAATCATATTATATCTTAACATGAAACATAGAAATGAGATGCGATATCGCGTTTTAAGAATCATAAGAACACTATTGCTACGATACGTAGACATCTGCAAACGCTATTTCCTAGCGAGGATGTGTCGTATTCACATTCATTTGAAGTGTAGACGAGGAATACATAACACTTCTCAAATCATATTATATCTTACCATGAAACATAGAAATGGGATGCGATATCGTGTTTTAAGAAGCATTAGAAATCTATTGCTACGACACGTAGACATCTGCAAACGCTATTTCCTTGCAAGGAAGTGTCGCATTTACATTCATTTGAATCGTAGACGAGGAATGCATAACACTTCGCAATGAGTATTATATCTTATCATGAAACATAGATATGAGATGCAATATCTCGTTTTAAGAAGCATTTGAAATCTATTGCTACGATACGTAGAAATCTGCAAACGCTATTTCCTTGCAAGGAAGTGTCGCATTTACATTCATCTGAAGTGTAGACGAGGAATACATAACACCTCGCAAATCATATTATATCTAATCATGAAGCATAGAAATGAGATGCGATATCGCGTTTTAAGAAGCATTAGATATCTATTGCCACGATACGTAGACATCTGCAAACGCTATTTCCTAGCGAGTAAGTGTCGCATTTACATTCATTTGAAGTGTAGACGAGGTATACATAACACTTCGCAAATCATATTATATCTTACCATGAAATATAGAAATGAGATACGGTATCGCGTTTTAAGAATCATAGGAACACTATTGCTACGATACGTAGACATCTGCAAACGCTATTTCCTAGCGAGGAAGTGTCGCATTTACATTCACTTGAATCGTAGACGAGGAATGCATAACACTTCGCAAATCATATTATATCTTACCATGAAACATAGAAATGAGATGCGATATCGCGCTTTAAGAATCATAAGAACTCTATTGCTACGATACGTAGACAACTGCAAACGTTATATCCTAGCGAGGAAGTGTCGCATTCACATTCATTTGAAGTGTAGACGAGGAATACATAACACTTCTCAAATCATATTATATCTTACCATGAAACATAGAAATGGGATGCGATATCGTGTTTTAAGAAGCATTAGAAATCTATTGCTACGACACGTAGACATCTGCAAACGCTATTTCCTTGCAAGGAAGTGTCGCATTTACATTCATTTGAATCGTAGACGAGGAATGCATAACACTTCGCAATGAGTATTATATCTTATCATGAAACATAGATATGAGATGCAATATCTCGTTTTAAGAAGCATTTGAAATCTATTGCTACGATACGTAGAGTTCTGCAAACGCTATTTCCTTGCAAGGAAGTGTCGCATTTACATTCATCTGAAGTGTAGACGAGGAATACATAACACCTCGCAAATCATATTATATCTAATCATGAAGCATAGAAATGAGATGCGATATCGCGTTTTAAGAAGCATTAGATATCTATTGCCACGATACGTAGACATCTGCAAACGCTATTTCCTAGCGAGTAAGTGTCGCATTTACATTCATTTGAAGTGTAGACGAGGTATACATAACACTTCGCAAATCATATTATATCTTACCATGAAATATAGAAATGAGATACGGTATCGCGTTTTAAGAATCATAGGAACACTATTGCTACGATACGTAGACATCTGCAAACGCTATTTCCTAGCGAGGAAGTGTCGCATTTACATTCACTTGAATCGTAGACGAGGAATGCATAACACTTCGCAAATCATATTATATCTTACCATGAAACATAGAAATGAGATGCGATATCGCGCTTTAAGAATCATAAGAACTCTATTGCTACGATACGTAGACAACTGCAAACGTTATATCCTAGCGAGGAAGTGTCGCATTCACATTCATTTGAAGTGTAGACGAGGAATACATGACACTTCGCAAATCATATTATATCTTACCATGAAACATAGATATGAGATGCAATATCCCCTTTTAAGAAGCATTTGAACTCTATTCCTACGATACGTAGACATCTGCAAACGCTATTTCCTTGCAAGGAAGTGTCGCATTTACATTCACTTGAATCGTAGACGAGGAATGCATAACACTTCGCAAATCATATTATATCTTACCATGAAACATAGAAATGAGATGCGATATCGCGTTTTAAGAATCATATGAACTCTATTGCTACGATACGTAGACATCTGCAAACGCTATTTCCTAGCGAGGAAGCCTCGCATTCACATTCATTTGAAGTGTAGACGAGGAATACATAACACTTCGCAAATCATATTATATCTTACCATGAAACATAGAAATGAGATGCTATATCGCGTTTTAAGAATCATAAGAACCCTATTGCTACGATACGTAGACATCTGCAAACGCTATTTCCTTGCAAGGAAGTGTCGCATTTACTTTCATTTGAATCGTAGACGAGGAATGCATAACACTTCGCAATGAATATTATATCTTATCATGAAACATAGATATGAGATGCGACATCTCGTTTTAAGAAGCATTTGAACTCTATTGCTACGATACCTAGACATCTGCAGACGCTATTTTCAAGCAAGGAAGTGTCGCATTTGCATTCATTTGAAGCTTAGACGAGGAATACATGACACTTCGCAAATCACATTATATCTTACCATGAAACAAAGAAATCAGATGCGATATCGCGTTTTAAGAAGCATTTGAACTCTATTCCTACGTTACGCAGACATATGCAAACGCTATTTCCTTGCAAGGAAGTGTCGCATTTACATTCATTTGAATCGTAGACGAGGAATGCATAACACTTCGCAAATCATATTATATCTTACCATGAAGCACGGAAATGAGATGCGATATCGCGTTTTAAGAAGCATTAGATATCTATTGCTACGATACGTAGACATCTGCAAACGCTATTTCCTAGCGAGGAAGTGTCGCATTCACATTCCTTTGAAGTGTAGGCGAGGAATACATAACACTTCGCAAATCATATTATATCTTACCATGAAACATAGAAATGAGATGCGATATCGCGTTTTAAGAAACATAAGAACTCTATTGCTACGATACCTAGAAATCTGCAAACGCTATTTCCTTGCAAGGAAGTGTCGCATTTACATTCATATGAAGTGTAGACGAGGAATACATAACACTTCGCAAATTATATTATATCTTACCATGAAATATAGAAATGAGATGCTATATCGCGTTTTAAGAATCATAAGAACTCTATTGCTACGATACGTAGACATCTGCAAACGCAATTTCCTAGCGAGGAAGTATCGCATTCACATTCCTTTGAAGTGTAGACGAGGAATACTTAACACTTCGCAAATCATATTATATCTTACCATGAAACATAGAAATGAGATGCAATATCGCGTTTTAAGAATCATAAGAACTCTATTGCTACGATACGTAGACATCTGCAGACGCTATTTCCTTGCAAGGAAGTGTCGCATTTACATTCATTTGAAGTGTAGACGAGGAATACATGACACTTCGCAAATTATATTATATCTTACCATGAAACATAGAAATTAGATGCTATATCTCGTTTTAAGAATCATAAGAACTCTATTGCTACGATACGTAGACATCTGCAAACGCTATTTCCTAGCGAGGAACTGTCGCATTCACATTCATTTGAAGTGTAGACGAGGAATACATAACACATCGCAAATCATATTATATCTTACTATGAAACATAGAAATGAGATGCGATATCGCGTTTTAAGAATCATAAGAACACTATTGCTACGATACGTAGACATCTGCAAACGCTATTTCCTAGCGAGGAAGTGTCGCATTCACATTCCTTTGAAGTGTAGACGAGGAATACATAACACTTCGCAAATCATATTATATCTTACCATGAAACATAGAAATGAGATGCGATATCGCGTTCTAAGTATCATTAGAAATCTATTGCTACGATACGTAGACATCTGCAAACGCTATTTTCTTGCAAGGAAGTGTCGCATTTACTTTCATTTGAATCGTAGACGAGGAATGCATAACACTTCGCAGTGAATATTATATCTTATCATGAAACATAGATATGAGATGCGATATCGCGTCTTAAGAATCATAAGAACTCTATTGCTACGATACGTAGACATCTGCAAACGCTATTTCCTAGCGAGGAAGTGTCGCATTCACATTCATTTGAAGTGTAGACGAGGAATACATAACACTTCGCAAATCATATTATATCTTACCGTGAAACATAGAAATGAGATGCGATATCGCGTTTTAAGAATCATAAGAACTCTACTGCTACGATACGTAGACAACTGCAAACGCTATTTCCTTGGAAGGAAGTGTCGCATTTACATTCATTTGAATCGTATACGAGGAGTGCATAACACTTCGCAATGAATATTATATCTTATCATGAAACATAGATATGAGATGCGATATCGCATTTAAAGAAGCATTAGAACTCTATTGCTACGATACGTAGACATCTGCAAACGCTATTTCCTAGCGAGGAAGTGCCGCATTCACATTCCTTTGAAGTGTAGACGAGGAATACATAACACTTCGCAAATCATATTATATCTTACCATGAAACATAGAAATGAGATGCAATATCGCGTTTTAAGAATCATAAGAACTCTATTGCTACGATACGTAGACATCTGCAGACGCTATTTCCTTGCAAGGAAGTGTCGCATTTACATTCATTTGAAGTGTAGACGAGCAATACATAACACTTCGCAAATCATATTATATCTTACCATGAAACATAGTAATGAGATACGGTATCGCCTTTTAAGAATCATAGGAACACTTTTGCTACGATACGTAGACATCTGCAAACGCTATTTCCTTGCAAGGAAGTGTCGCATTTACATTCATTTGTAGTGTAGACGAGGAATACATAACACTTCTCAAATCATATTAAATCTTACCATGAAACATAGAAATGAAATGCGATATCGCGTTTTAAGAATCATAAGAACTCTATTGCTACGATACGTAGACAACTGCAAACGCTATTTCCTAGCGAGGAAGTGTCGCATTTACATTCATTTGGAGTGTAGACGAGGAATACATAACACTTCGCAAATCATATTATATTTTACCATGAAACATAGAAATGAGATGCTATATCGCGTTTTAAGAATCATAAGAACCCTATTGCTACGATACGTAGACATCTGCAAACGCTATTTCCTTGCAAGGAAGTGTCGCATTTACTTTCATTTGAATCGTAGACGAGGAATGCATAACACTTCGCAATGAATATTATATCTTATCATGAAACATAGATATGAGATGCGACATCTCGTTTTAAGAAGCATTTGAACTCTATTGCTACGATACCTAGACATCTGCAGACGCTATTTTCAAGCAAGGAAGTGTCGCATTTGCATTCATTTGAAGCTTAGACGAGGAATACATGACACTTCGCAAATCACATTATATCTTACCATGAAACAAAGAAATCAGATGCGATATCGCGTTTTAAGAAGCATTTGAACTCTATTCCTACGTTACGCAGACATATGCAAACGCTATTTCCTTGCAAGGAAGTGTCGCATTTACATTCATTTGAATCGTAGACGAGGAATGCATAACACTTCGCAAATCATATTATATCTTACCATGAAGCACGGAAATGAGATGCGATATCGCGTTTTAAGAAGCATTAGATATCTATTGCTACGATACGTAGACATCTGCAAACGCTATTTCCTAGCGAGGAAGTGTCGCATTCACATTCCTTTGAAGTGTAGGCGAGGAATACATAACACTTCGCAAATCATATTATATCTTACCATGAAACATAGAAATGAGATGCGATATCGCGTTTTAAGAAACATAAGAACTCTATTGCTACGATACCTAGAAATCTGCAAACGCTATTTCCTTGCAAGGAAGTGTCGCATTTACATTCATATGAAGTGTAGACGAGGAATACATAACACTTCGCAAATCATATTATATCTTACCATGAAATATAGAAATGAGATGCTATATCGCGTTTTAAGAATCATAAGAACTCTATTGCTACGATACGTAGACATCTGCAAACGCAATTTCCTAGCGAGGAAGTATCGCATTCACATTCCTTTGAAGTGTAGACGAGGAATACTTAACACTTCGCAAATCATATTATATCTTACCATGAAACATAGAAATGAGATGCAATATCGCGTTTTAAGAATCATAAGAACTCTATTGCTACGATACGTAGACATCTGCAGACGCTATTTCCTTGCAAGGAAGTGTCGCATTTACATTCATTTGAAGTGTAGACGAGGAATACATGACACTTCGCAAATTATATTATATCTTACCATGAAACATAGAAATTAGATGCTATATCTCGTTTTAAGAATCATAAGAACTCTATTGCTACGATACGTAGACATCTGCAAACGCTATTTCCTAGCGAGGAACTGTCGCATTCACATTCATTTGAAGTGTAGACGAGGAATACATAACACATCGCAAATCATATTATATCTTACTATGAAACATAGAAATGAGATGCGATATCGCGTTTTAAGAATCATAAGAACACTATTGCTACGATACGTAGACATCTGCAAACGCTATTTCCTAGCGAGGAAGTGTCGCATTCACATTCCTTTGAAGTGTAGACGAGGAATACATAACACTTCGCAAA
This sequence comes from Xylocopa sonorina, assembly GCF_050948175.1. Taxonomy (NCBI): domain Eukaryota; kingdom Metazoa; phylum Arthropoda; class Insecta; order Hymenoptera; family Apidae; genus Xylocopa; species Xylocopa sonorina. The sequence continues at coordinate 326,083 of NW_027490337.1, forward strand.
TCATATTATATCTTACCATGAAACATAGAAATGAGATGCGATATCGCGTTCTAAGTATCATTAGAAATCTATTGCTACGATACGTAGACATCTGCAAACGCTATTTTCTTGCAAGGAAGTGTCGCATTTACTTTCATTTGAATCGTAGACGAGGAATGCATAACACTTCGCAGTGAATATTATATCTTATCATGAAACATAGATATGAGATGCGATATCGCGTCTTAAGAATCATAAGAACTCTATTGCTACGATACGTAGACATCTGCAAACGCTATTTCCTAGCGAGGAAGTGTCGCATTCACATTCATTTGAAGTGTAGACGAGGAATACATAACACTTCGCAAATCATATTATATCTTACCGTGAAACATAGAAATGAGATGCGATATCGCGTTTTAAGAATCATAAGAACTCTACTGCTACGATACGTAGACAACTGCAAACGCTATTTCCTTGGAAGGAAGTGTCGCATTTACATTCATTTGAATCGTATACGAGGAGTGCATAACACTTCGCAATGAATATTATATCTTATCATGAAACATAGATATGAGATGCGATATCGCATTTAAAGAAGCATTAGAACTCTATTGCTACGATACGTAGACATCTGCAAACGCTATTTCCTAGCGAGGAAGTGCCGCATTCACATTCCTTTGAAGTGTAGACGAGGAATACATAACACTTCGCAAATCATATTATATCTTACCATGAAACATAGAAATGAGATGCAATATCGCGTTTTAAGAATCATAAGAACTCTATTGCTACGATACGTAGACATCTGCAGACGCTATTTCCTTGCAAGGAAGTGTCGCATTTACATTCATTTGAAGTGTAGACGAGCAATACATAACACTTCGCAAATCATATTATATCTTACCATGAAACATAGTAATGAGATACGGTATCGCCTTTTAAGAATCATAGGAACACTTTTGCTACGATACGTAGACATCTGCAAACGCTATTTCCTTGCAAGGAAGTGTCGCATTTACATTCATTTGTAGTGTAGACGAGGAATACATAACACTTCTCAAATCATATTAAATCTTACCATGAAACATAGAAATGAAATGCGATATCGCGTTTTAAGAATCATAAGAACTCTATTGCTACGATACGTAGACAACTGCAAACGCTATTTCCTAGCGAGGAAGTGTCGCATTTACATTCATTTGGAGTGTAGACGAGGAATACATAACACTTCGCAAATCATATTATATTTTACCATGAAACATAGAAATGAGATGCGATATCGCGTTTTAAGAAGCATTAGAAATCTATTGCTACGATACGTAGACATCTGCAAACGCTATTTCCTTGCAAGGAAGTGTCGCATTTACATTCATTTGAATCGTAGACGAGGAATGCATAACACTTCGCAATGAGTATTATATCTTATCATGAAACATAGATATGAGATGCAATATCTCGTTTTAAGAAGCATTTGAACTCTATTGCTACGATACGTTGAAATCTGCAAACGCTATTTCCTTGCAAGGAAGTGTCGCATTTACATTCATTTGAAGTGTAGACGAGGAATACATAACACCTCGCAAATCATATTATATCTTACCATGAAACATAGAAATGAGATGCGATATCGCGTTTTATGAAGCATTAGAACTCTATCGCTAAGATACCTAGACATCTGCAGACGCTATTTCCTAGCGAGGAAGTGTCGCATTTACATTCATTTGAAGTGTAGACGAGGAATACATGACACTTCGCAAATCATATTATATCTTACCATGAAACATAGAAATGAGATGCGATATCGCGTTTTAAGAATCATATGAACTCTATTGCTACGATACGTAGACATCTGCAAACGCTATTTCCTTGCAAGGAAGTGTCGCATTTACTTTCATTTGAATCGTAGACGAGGAATGCATAACACTTCCCAATGAATATTATATCTTATCATGAAACATAGATATGAGATGCGACATCTCGTTTTAAGAAGCATTTGAACTCTATTGCTACGATACCTAGACATCTGCAGACGCTATTTTCAAGCAAGGAAGTGTCGCATTTGCATTCATTTGAAGCTTAGACGAAGAATGCATAACACTTCACAAATCATATTATATCTTACCATGAAACATAGAAATGAGATGCGATATCGCGTTTTAAGAATCATAAGAACACTATTGCTACGATACGTAGACATCTGCAAACGCTATTTCCTAGCGAGGAAGTGTCGCATTTACATTCACTTGAATCGTAGACGAGGAATGCATAACACTTCGCAAATCATATTATATCTTACCATGAAACATAGAAATGAGATGCGATATCGCGTTTTATGAAGCATTAGAACTCTATCGCTAAGATACCTAGACATCTGCAGACGCTATTTCCTAGCGAGGAAGTGTCGCATTTACATTCATTTGAAGTGTAGACGAGGAATACATGACACTTCGCAAATCATATTATATCTTACCATGAAACATAGAAATGAGATGCGATATCGCGTTTTAAGAATCATATGAACTCTATTGCTACGATACGTAGACATCTGCAAACGCTATTTCCTTGCAAGGAAGTGTCGCATTTACTTTCATTTGAATCGTAGACGAGGAATGCATAACACTTCCCAATGAATATTATATCTTATCATGAAACATAGATATGAGATGCAATATCTCGTTTTAAGAGGCATTTGAACTCTATTGCTACGATAGGTAGACATCTGCAAACGCTATTTCCTTGCAAGGAAGTGTTGCATTTACATTCATTTGAATCGTAGACGAAGAATGCATAACACTTCACAAATCATATTATATCTTACCATGAAACATAGAAATGAGATGCGATATCGCGTTTTAAGAATCATAAGAACACTATTGCTACGATACGTAGACATCTGCAAACGCTATTTCCTAGCGAGGAAGTGTCGCATTCACATTCATTTGAAGTGTAGACGAGGAATACATAACACTTCGCAAATCATATTATATCTTACCATGAAACATAGAAATGAGATGCGATATCGCGTTTTAAGAATCATAAGAACTCTACTGCTACGATACGTAGACAACTGCAAACGCTATTTCCTTGGAAGGAAGTGTCGCATTTACATTCATTTGAATCGTATACGAGGAGTGCATAACACTTCGCAATGAATATTATATCTTATCATGAAACATAGATATGAGATGCGATATCGCATTTAAAGAAGCATTAGAACTCTATTGCTACGATACGTAGACATCTGCAAACGCCATTTTCTTGCAAGGAAGTGTCGCATTTACTTTCATTTGAATCGTAGACGAGGAATGCATAACACTTCGGAATGAATATTATATCTTATCATGAAACATAGATATGAGATGCAACATCTCGTTTTAAGAAGCATTTGAACTCTATTCCTACGATACGTAGAAATCTGCAATCGCTATTTCCGTGCAAGGAAGTGTCGCATTTACATTCATCTGAAGTGTAGACGAGGAATACATAACATCTCGCAAATCATATTATATCTTATCATGAAACATTGATATGAGATGCAATATCTCGTTTTAAGAAGCATTTGAACTCTATTGCTACGATACGTAGACATCTGCAAACGCTATCTCCTAGCGAGGCAGTGTCGCATTCACGTTCATTTGAAGTGTAGACGAGGAATACATGACACATCGCAAATCATATTATATCTTACCATGAAACACAGAAATGGGATGCGATATCGCGATTTAAGAAGCATTAGAACTCTATTGCTGCGATACCTAGACATCTGCAGACGCTATTTCCTAGCAAGGAAGTGTCGCATTTACATTCATTTGAAGTGTAGACGAGGAATACATAACACTTCGCAAATCATATTATATCTTACCATGAAACATAGAAATGAGATGCGATATCGCGTTTTAAGAATCATAAGAACACTATTGCTACGATACGTAGACATCTGCAAACGCTATTTCCTAGCGAGGAAGTGTCGCATTCACATTCATTTGAAGTGTAGACGAGGAATACGTAACACTTCTCAAATCATATTATATCTTACCATGAAACATAGAAATGGGATGCGATATCGTGTTTTAAGAAGCATTAGAAATCTATTGCTACGACACGTAGACATCTGCAAACGCTATTTCCTTGCAAGGAAGTGTCGCATTTACATTCATTTGAATCGTAGACGAGGAATGCATAACACTTCGCAATGAGTATTATATCTTATCATGAAACATAGATATGAGATGCAATATCTCGTTTTAAGAAGCATTTGAAATCTATTGCTACGATACGTAGAAATCTGCAAACGCTATTTCCTTGCAAGGAAGTGTCGCATTTACATTCATCTGAAGTGTAGACGAGGAATACATAACACCTCGCAAATCATATTATATCTAACCATGAAACATAGAAATGAGATGCGATATCGCGTTTTAAGAAGCATTAGATATCTATTGCCACGATACGTAGACATCTGCAAACGCTATTTCCTAGCGAGTAAGTGTCGCATTTACATTCCTTTGAACTGTAGTCGAGGAATACATAGCACTTCGCAAATCATATTATATCTTACCATGAAACATAGAAATGAGATGCGATATCGCGTTTTAAGAAACATAAGAACTCTATTGCTACGATACCTAGACAACTGCAAACGCTATTTCCTAGCGAGGAAGTGTCGCATTTACATTCATATGAAGTGTAGACGAGGAATACATAACACTTCGCAAATCATATTATATCTTACCATGAAACATAGAAATGAGATGCGTTATCGCGTTTTAAGAAGCATTAGAAATCTATTGCTACGATACGTAGACATCTGCAAACGCTATTTCCTAGCGAGGAAGTGTCGCATTCACATTCCTTTGAAGTGTAGACGAGGAATACATAACACTTCGCAAATCATATTATATCTTACCATGAAACATAGAAATGAGATGCGATATCGCGTTCTAAGAAGCATTAGAAATCTATTGCTACGATACGTAGACATCTGCAAACGCTATTTTCTTGCAAGGAAGTGTCGCATTTACTTTCATTTGAATCGTAGACGAGGAATGCATAACACATCGCTATGAATATTATATCTTATCATGAAACATAGATATGAGATGCGATATCGCATCTTAAGAATCATAAGAACTCTATTGCTACGATACGTAGCATCTGCAAACGCTATTTCCTAGCGAGGAAGTGTCGCATTCACATTCCTTTGAAGTGTAGACGAGGAATACATAACACTTCGCAAATCATATTATATCTTACCATGAAACATAGAAATGAGATGCGATATCGCGTTCTAAGAAGCATTAGAAATCTATTGCTACGATACGTAGACATCTGCAAACGCTATTTCCTAGCGAGGAAGTGTCGCATTCACATTCCTTTGAAGTGTAGACGAGGAATACATAACACTTCGCAAATCATATTATATCTTACCATGAAACATAGAAATGAGATGCGATATCGCGTTTCAAGTAACATAAGAACTCTATTGCTACGATACATAGAAATCTGCAGACGCTATTTCCTTGCAAGGAAGTGTCGCATTTACATTCATATGAAGTGTAGACGAGGAATACATAACACTTCGCAAATCATATTATATCTTACCATGAAACATAGAAATGAGATGCGATATCGCGTTTTAAGAAGCATTAGAAATCTATTGCTACGATTCGTAGATATCTGCAAACGCTATTTCCTAGCGAGGAAGTGTCGCATTCACATTCCTTTGAAGTGTAGACGAGGAATACATAAGACTTCGCAAATCATATTATATCTTTCCATGAAACATAGAAATGAGATGCGATATCGCGTTTTAAGAAACATAAGTACTCTATTGCTACGATACCTAGAAATCTGCAAACGCTATTTCCTTGCAAGGAAGTGTCGCATTTACATTCATATGAAGTGCAGACGAGGAATACATAACACTTCGCAAATCATATTATATCTTATCATGAAACATAGATATGAGATGCAATATCTCGTTTTAAGAAGCATTTGAACTCTATTGCTACGATACGTTGAAATCTGCAAACGCTATTTCCTTGCAAGGAAGTGTCGCGTTTACATTCATTTGAAGTGTAGACGAGGAATACATAACACCTCGCAAATCATATTATATCTTACCATGAAACATAGAAATGAGATGCGATATCGCGTTTTAAGAAGCATTAGAACTCTATCGCTACGATACCTAGACATCTGCAGACGCTATTTCCTAGCGAGGAAGTGTCGCATTTACATTCATTTGAAGTGTAGACGAGGTATACATGACACTTCGCAAATCATATTATATCTTACCATGAAACATAGAAATGAGATGCGATATCGCGTTTTAAGAATCATATGAATTCTATTGCTACGATACGTAGACATCTGCAAACGCTATTTCCTTGCAAGGAAGTGTCGCATTTACTTTCATTTGAATCGTATACGAGGAATGCATAACACTTCGCAATGAGTATTACATCTTATCATGAAACATAGATATGAGATGCAATATCTCGTTTTAAGAAGCATTTGAACTCTATAGCTACGATACGTTGAAATCTGCAAACGCTATTTCCTTGCAAGGAAGTGTCGCATTTACATTCATTTGAATCGTAGACGAGGAATGCATAACACTTCACAAATCATATTATATCTTACCATGAAACATTGAAATGAGATGCGATATCGCGTTTTAAGAATCATAAGAACACTATTGCTACGATACGTAGACATCTGCAAACGCTATTTCCTAGCGAGGAAGTGTCGCATTCACATTCCTTTGAAGTGTAGACGAGGAATACATAACACTTCGCAAATCATATTATATCTTACCATGAAACATAGAAATGAGATGCGATATCGCGTTCTAAGAAGCATTAGAAATCTATTGCTACGATACGTAGACATCTGCAAACGCTGTTTTCTTGCAAGGAAGTGTCGCATTTACTTTCATTTGAATCGTAGACGAGGAATGCATAACACTTCGCAATGAATATTATATCTTATCATGAAACATAGATATGAGATGCAATATCTCGTTTTAAGAAGCATTTGAACTCTATTCCTACGATACGTAGACATCTGCAAACGCTATTTCCTAGCGAGGAAGTGTCGCATTCACATTCATTTGAAGTGTAGACGAGGAATACATAACACTTCGCAAATCATATTATATCTTACCATGAAACATAGAAATGAGATGCGATATCGCGTTTTAAGAAGCATTAGATATCTATTGCTACGATACGTAGACATCTGCAAACGCTATTTCCTAGCGAGGAAGTGTCGCATTCACATTCCTTTGAAGTGTAGACGAGGAATACATAACACTTCTCAAATAATATTATATCTTACCATGAAACATAGAAATGAAATGCGGTATCGTGTTTTAAGAAGCATTAGAAATCTATTGCTACGACACGTAGACATCTGCAAACGCTATTTCCTTGCAAGGAAGTGTCGCATTTACATTCATTTGAATCGTAGACGAGGAATGCATAACACTTCGCAATGAGTATTATATCTTATCATGAAACATAGATATGAGATGCAATATCTCGTTTTAAGAAGCATTTGAACTCTATTGCTACGATACGTAGAAATCTGCAAACGCTATTTCCTTGCAAGGAAGTGTTGCATTTACATTCATCTGAAGTGTAGACGAGGAATACATAACATCTCGCAAATCATATTATATCTTACCATGAAACATAGAAATGAGATGCGATATCGCGTTTTAAGAAGCATTAGATATCTATTGCTACGATACGTAGACATCTGCAAACGCTATTTCCTAGCGAGGAAGTGTCGCATTCACATTCCTTTGAAGTGTAGACGAGGAATACATAACACTTCGCAAATCATATTATATCTTACCATGAAACATAGAAATGAGATGCGATATCGCGTTCTAAGAAGCATTAGAAATCTATTGCTACGATACGTAGACATCTGCAAACGCTATTTTCTTGCAAGGAAGTGTCGCATTTACTTTCATTTGAATCGTAGACGAGGAATGCATAACACTTCGCAATGAATATTATATCTTATCATGAAACATAGATATGAGATGCAATATCTCGTTTTAAGAAGCATTTGAACTCTATTCCTACGATACGTAGACATATGCAAACGCTATTTCCTTGCAAGGAAGTGTCGCATTTAAATTCATTTGAATCGTAGACGAGGAATGCATAACACTTCGCAAATCATATTATATCTTACCATGAAACATAGAAATGAGATGCGATATCGCGTTTTAAGAGGCATTAGATATCTATTGCTACGATACGTAGACATCTGCAAACGCTATTTCCTAGCGAGGAAGTGTCGCATTCACATTCCTTTGAAGTGTAGACGAGGAATACATAACACTTCGCAAATCATATTATATCTTACCATGAAACATAGAAATGAGATGCGATATCGCGTTCTAAGAAGCATTAGAAATCTATTGCTACGATACGTAGACATCTGCACACGCTATTTTCTTGCAAGGAAGTGTCGCATTTACTTTCATTTGAATCGTAGACGAGGAATGCATAACACTTCGCAATGAATATTATATCTTATCATGAAACATAGATATGAGATGCAATATCTCGTTTTAAGAAGCATTTGAACACTATTCCTACGATACGTAGACATATGCAAACGCTATTTCCTTGCAAGGAAGTGTCGCATTTACATTCATTTGAATCGTAGACGAGGAATGCATAACACTTCGCAAATCATATTATATCTTACCATGAAACATAGAATTGAGATGCGATATCGCGTTTTAAGAAGCATTACATATCTATTGCTACGATACGTAGACATCTGCAAACGCTATTTCCTAGCGAGGAAGTGTCGCATTCACATTCCTTTGAAGTGTAGACGAGGAATACATAACACTTCGCAAATCATATTATATCTTACCATGAAACATAGAAATGAGATGCGATATCGCGTTCTAAGAAGCATTAGAAATCTATTGCTACGATACGTAGACATCTGCACACGCTATTTTCTTGCAAGGAAGTGTCGCATTTACTTTCATTTGAATCGTAGACGAGGAATGCATAACACTTCGCAATGAATATTATATCTTATCATGAAACATAGATATGAGATGCAATATCTCGTTTTAAGAAGCATTTGAACTCTATTCCTACGATACGTAGACATATGCAAACGCTATTTCCTTGCAAGGAAGTGTCGCATTTACATTCATTTGAATCGTAGACGAGGAATGCATAACACTTCGCAAATCATATTATATCTTACCATGAAACATAGAATTGAGATGCGATATCGCGTTTTAAGAAGCATTAGATATCTATTGCTACGATACGTAGACATCTGCAAACGCTATTTCCTAGCGAGGAAGTGTCGCATTCACATTCCTTTGAAGTGTAGACGAGGAATACATAACACTTCGCAAATCATATTATATCTTACCATGAAACATAGAAATGAGATGCGATATCGCGTTTTAAGAAACATAAGAACTCTATTGCTACGATACATAGAAATCTGCAAACGCTATTTCCTTGCAAGGAAGTGTCGCATTTACATTCATATGAAGTGTAGACGAGGAATACATAACACTTCGCAAATCATATTATATCTTACCATGAAACATAGAAATGACATGCGATATCGCGTTTTAAGAAGCATTAGAAATCTATTGCTACGATTCGTAGACATCTGCAAACGCTATTACCTAGCGAGGAAGTGTCGCATTCACATTCCTTTGAAGTGTAGACGAGGAATACATAACACTTCGCAAATCATATTATATCTTACCATGAAACATAGAAATGAGATGCGATATCGCGTTTTAAGAAACATAAGAACTCTATTGCTACGATACCTAGAAATCTGCAAACGCTATTTCCTTGCAAGGAAGTGTCGCATTTACATTCATATGAAGTGTAGACGAGGAATACATAACACTTCGCAAATCATATTATATCTTACCATGAAACATAGAAATGAGATGCGATATCGCGTTTTAAGAAGTATTAGATATCTATTGCTACGATACGTAGACGTCTGCAAACGCTATTTCCTAGCGAGGAAGTGTCGCATTCACATTCCTTTGAAGTGTAGACGAGGAATACATAACACTTCGCAAATCATATTATATCTTACCATGAAACATAGAAATGAGATGCGATATCGCGTTCTAAGAAGCATTAGAAATCTATTGCTACGATACGTAGACATCTGCAAACGCTATTTTCTTGCAAGGAAGTGTCGCATTTACTTTCATTTCAATCGTAGACGAGGAATGCATAACACTTCGCAATGAATATTATATCTTATCATGAAACATAGATATGAGATGCAATATCTCGTTTTAAGAAGCATTTGAACTCTATTCCTACGATACGTAGACATCTGCAAACGCTATTTCCTAGCGAGGAAGTGTCGCATTCACATTCATTTGAAGTGTAGACGAGGAATACATAACACTTCGCAAATCATATTATATCTTACCATGAAACATAGAAATGAGATACGGTATCGCGTTTTAAGAATCATAGGAACACTATTGCTACGATACGTAGACATCTGCAAACGCTATTTCCTAGCGAGGAAGTGTCGCATTCACATTCCTTTGAAGTGTAGACGAGGAATACATAACACTTCGCAAATCATATTATATCTTACCATGAAACATAGAAATGAGATGCGATATCGCGTTTTAAGAAACATAAGAACTCTATTGCTACGATACCTAGAAATCTGTAAACGCTATTTCCTTGCAAGGAAGTGTCGCATTTACATTCATATGAAGTGTAGACGAGGAATACATAACACTTCGCAAATCATATTATATCTTACCATGAAACATAGAAATGAGATGCGATATCGCGTTTTAAGAAGCATTAGAACTCTATCGCTACGATACCTAGACATCTGCAGACGCTATTTCCTAGCAAGGAAGTGTCGCATTTACATTCATTTGAAGTGTAGACGAGGAATACATGACACTTCGCAAATCATATTATATCTTACCATGAAACATAGAAATGAGATGCGATATCGCGTTTTAAGAAGTATTAGATATCTATTGCTACGATACGTAGACGTCTGCAAACGCTATTTCCTAGCGAGGAAGTGTCGCATTCACATTCCTTTGAAGTGTAGACGAGGAATACATAACACTTCGCAAATCATATTATATCTTACCATGAAACATAGAAATGAGATGCGATATCGCGTTCTAAGAAGCATTAGAAATCTATTGCTACGATACGTAGACATCTGCAAACGCTATTTTCTTGCAAGGAAGTGTCGCATTTACTTTCATTTCAATCGTAGACGAGGAATGCATAACACTTCGCAATGAATATTATATCTTATCATGAAACATAGATATGAGATGCAATATCTCGTTTTAAGAAGCATTTGAACTCTATTCCTACGATACGTAGACATCTGCAAACGCTATTTCCTAGCGAGGAAGTGTCGCATTCACATTCATTTGAAGTGTAGACGAGGAATACATAACACTTCGCAAATCATATTATATCTTACCATGAAACATAGAAATGAGATACGGTATCGCGTTTTAAGAATCATAGGAACACTATTGCTCCGATACGTAGACATCTGCAAACGCTATTTCCTAGCGAGGAAGTGTCGCATTCACATTCCTTTGAAGTGTAGACGAGGAATACATAACACTTCGCAAATCATATTATATCTTACCATGAAACATAGAAATGAGATGCGATATCGCGTTTTAAGAAACATAAGAATTCTATTGCTACGATACCTAGAAATCTGTAAACGCTATTTCCTTGCAAGGAAGTGTCGCATTTACATTCATATGAAGTGTAGACGAGGAATACATAACACTTCGCAAATCATATTATATCTTACCATGAAACATAGATATGAGATGCAATATCTCGTTTTAAGAAGCATTTGAACTCTATTGCTACGATACCTAGACATCTGCAGACGCTATTTTCTAGCAAGGAAGTGTCGCATTTGCATTCATTTGAAGTGTAGACGAGGAATACGTAACACTTCGCAAATCATATTATATCTTACCATGAAACATAGAAATGAGATACGGTATCGCGTTTTCTGAATCATAGGAACACTATTGCTACGATACGTAGACATCTGCAAACGCTATTTCCTAGCGAGGAAGTGTCGCGTTCACATTCATTTGAAGTGTAGACGAGGAATACATAACACTTCTCAAATCATATTATATCTTACCATGAAGCATAGAAATGAGATGCGATATCGCGTTTTAAGAAGCATTAGAAATCTATTGCTACGACACGTAGACATCTGCAAACGCTATTTCCTTGCAAGGAAGTGTCGCATTTACATTCATTTGAATCGTATACGAGGAGTGCATAACACTTCGCAATGAATATTATATCTTATCATGAAACATAGATATGAGATGCAATATCTCGTTTTAAGAAGCATTTGAACTCTATTGCTACGATACCTAGACATCTGCAGACGCTATTTTCTAGCAAGGAAGTGTCGCATTTGCAGTCATTTGAAGTGTAGACGAGGAATACATGACACTTCGCAAATCATATTATATCTTACCATGAAACAAAGAAATCAGATGCGATATCCCGTTTTAAGAAGCATTAGAAATCTATTGCTACGATACCTAGACATCTGCAAACGCTATTTCCTAGCGAGGAAGTGTCGCATTTACATTCATTTGAAGTGTAGACGAGGAATACATGACACTTCGCAAATCATATTATATCCTACCATGAAACATAGAATTCAGATGCGATATCGCGTTTTAAGTATCATAAGAACTCTACTGCTACGATACGTAGACAACTGCAAACGCTATTTCCTTGGAAGGAAGTGTCGCATTTACATTCATTTGAATCGTATACGAGGAGTGCATAACACTTCGCAATGAATATTATATCTTATCATGAAACATAGATATGAGATGCAATATCTCGTTTTAAGAAGCATTTGAACTCTATTGCTACGATACCTAGACATCTGCAGACGCAATTTTCTAGCAAGGAAGTGTCGCATTTGCATTCATTTGAAGTGTAGACGAGGAATACATGACACTTCGCAAATGATATTATATCTTACCATGAAACAAAGAAATCAGATGCGATATCGCGTTTTTAGAAGCATTAGAAATCTATTGCTACGGTACGTAGACATCTGCAAACGCTATTTCCTAGCGAGGAAGTGTCGCATTTACATTCATTTGAAGTGTAGACGAGGAATACATAACACTTCGCAGATCATATTATATCTTACCATGAAACATAGAAATGAGATGCGATATCGCGTTTTAAGAAGCATTAGAACTCTATCGCTACGATACCTAGACATCTGCAGACGCTATTTCCTAGCAAGGAAGTGCCGCATTTACATTCTTTTGAAGTGTAGACGAGGAATACATAACACTTCGCAAATCATATTATATCTTACCCTGAAACATAGAAATGAAATGCGATATCGCGTTCTAAGAAGCATTAGAAATCTATTGCTACGATACGTAGACATCTGCAAACGCTATTTTCTTGCAAGGAAGTGTCGCATTTACTTTCATTTGCATCGTAGACGAGGAATGCATAACACTTCGCAATGAATATTATATCTTATCATAAAACATAGATATGAGATGCAATATCTCGTTTTAAGAAGCATTTGAACTCTATTCCTACGATACGTAGACATATGCAAACGCTATTTCCTTGCAAGGAAGTGTCGCATTTACATTCATTTGAATCGTAAACGAGGAATGCATAACACTTCGCAAATCATATTATATCTTACCATGAAACATAGAAATGAGATGCGATATCGCGTTTTAAGTAGCATTAGATATCTATTGCTACGATACGTAGACATCTGCAAACGCTATTTGCTAGCGAGGAAGTGTCGCATTCACATTCCTTTGAAGTGTAGACGAGGAATACATAACACTTCGCAAATCATATTATATCTTACCATGAAACATAGAAATGAGATGCGATATCGCGTTTCAAGAAACATGAGAACTCTAATGCTACGATACCTAGAAATCTGCAAACGCTATTTCCTTGCAAGGAAGTGTCGCATTTACATTCATATGAAGTGTAGACGAGGAATACATAACACTTCGCAAATCATATTATATCTTACCATGAAACATAGAAATGAGATGCGATATCGCGTTTTAAGAAGCATTAGAAATTTATTGCTACGATTCGTAGACATCTGCAAACGCTATTTCCTAGCGAGGAAGTGTCGCATTCACATTCCTTTGAAGTGTAGACGAGGAATACATAACACTTCGCAAATCATATTATATCTTACCATGAAACATAGAAATGAGATGCGATATCGCGTTTTAAGAAACATAAGAACTCTATTGCTACAATACCTAGAAATCTGCAAACGCTATTTCCTTGCAAGGAAGTGTCGCATTTACATTCATATGAAGTGTAGACGAGGAATACATAACACTTCGCAAATCATATTATATCTTACCATGAAACATAGAAATGAGATGCGATATCGCGTTTTAAGAAGCATTAGAACTCTATCGCTACGATACCTAGACATCTGCAGACGCTATTTCCTAGCAAGGAAGTGTCGCATTTACGTTCATATGAAGTGTAGACGAGGAATACATAACACTTCGCAAATCATATTATATCTTACCATGAAACATAGAAATGAGATACGGTATCGCGTTTTAAGAATCATAGGAACACTATTGCTACGATACGTAGACATCTGCAAACGCTATTTCCTAGCGAGGAAGTGTCGCATTCACATTCCTTTGAAGTGTAGACGAGGAATACATAACACTTCGCAAGTCATATTATATCTTACCATGAAACATTGAAATGAGATGCGATATCGCGTTTTAAGAAGCATTAGAAATCTATTGCTACGATACGTAGACATCTGCAAACGCTATTTTCATGCAAGGAAGTGTCGCATTTACTTTCATTTGAATCGTAGACGAGGAATGCATAACACTTCGCAATGAATATTATATCTTATCATGAAACATAGATATGAGATGCGATATCTCGTTTTTAGAAGCATTTGAAATCTATTCCTACGATACGTAGACATCTGCAAACGCTATTTCCTTGCAAGGAAGTGTCGCATTTACATTCATTTGAATCGTAGACGAGGAATGCATAACACTTCGCAAATCATATTATATCTTACCATGAAACATAGAAATGAGATGCGATATCGCGTTTTAAGAATCATAAGAACACTATTGCTACGATACGTAGACACCTGCAAACGCTATTTCCTAGCGAGGAAGTGTCGCATTCACATTCATTTGAAGTGTAGACGAGGAATACATAACACTTCGCAAATCATGTTATATCTAACCATGAAACATAGAAATGAGATGCTATATCGCGTTTTAAGAATCATAAGAACCCTATTGCTACGATACGCAGACATCTGCAAACGCTATTTCCTAGCGAGGAAGTATCGCATTCACATTCATTTGAAGTGTAGACGAGGAATACATAACACTTCGCAAATCATGTTATATCTTACCATGAAACCTAAAAATGAGATGCGATATCGCGTTTTAAGAAGCATTTGATCTCTATTGCTTCGACACGTAGACATCTGCAAACGCTATTTCCTTGTAAGGAAGTGTCGCATTTACATTCATTTGAATCGTAGACGAGGAATGCATAACACTTCGCAATGAATATTATATCTTATCATGAAACATTGATATGAGATGCAATATCTCGTTTTAAGAAGCATTTGAACTCTATTGCTACGATACGTAGACATCTGCAAACGCTATTTCCTAGCGAGGAAGTGTCGCATTCACATTCATTTGAAGTGTAGACGAGGAATACATAACACTTCGGAAATCATATTATATCTTACCATGAAACATAGAAATGAGATGCGATATCGCGTTTTAAGAATCATGAGAACTCTACTGCTACGATACGTAGCCAACTGCAAACGCTATTTCCTTGGAAGGAAGTGTCGCATTTACATTCATTTGAATCGTATACGAGGAGTGCATAACACTTCGCAATGAATATTATATCTTATCATGAAACATAGATATGAGATGCAATATCTCGTTTTAAGAAGCATTTGAACTCTATTGCTACGATACCTAGACATCTGCAGACGCCATTTTCTAGCAAGGAAGTGTCGCATTTGCAGTCATTTGAAGTGTAGACTAGGAATACATGACACTTCGCAAATCATATTATATCTTACCATGAAACAAAGAAATCAGATGCGATATCGCGTTTTAAGAAGCATTAGAAATCTATTGCTACGATACGTAGACATCTGCAAACGCTATTTCCTAGCGAGGAAGTGTCGCATTTACATTCATTTGAAGTGTAGACGAGGAATACATGACACTTCGCAAATCATATTATATCTGACCATGAAACATAGAATTCAGATGCGATATCGCGTTTTAAGTATCATAAGAACTCTACTGCTACGATACGTAGACAACTGCAAACGCTATTTCCTTGGAAGGAAGTGCCGCATTTACATTCATTTGAATCGTATACGAGGAGTGCATAACACTTCGCAATGAATATTATATCTTATCATGAAACATAGATATGAGATGCCATATCTCGTTTTAAGAAGCATTTGAACTCTATTGCTACGATACCTAGACATCTGCAGACGCTATTTTCTAGCAAGGAAGTGTCGCATTTGCATTCATTTGAAGTGTAGACGAGGAATACATAACACTTCGCAAATCATATTATATCTTACCATGAAACATAGAAATGAGATACGGTATCGCGTTTTAAGAATCATAGGAACACTATTGCTACGATACGTAGACATCTGCAAACGCTATTTCCTTGCAAGGAAGTGTCGCATTTACATTCGTTTGTAGTGTAGACGAGGAATACATAACACTTCTCAAATCATATTATATCTTACCATGGAACATAGAAATGAGATGCGATATCGCGTTTTAAGTAGCATTAGAACTCTATCGCTACGATACCTAGATATCTGCAGACGCTATTTCCTAGCGAGGAAGTGTCGCATTTACATTCATTTGAAGTGTAGACGAGGAATACATAACACTTCGCAAATCATATTATATCTTACCATAAAACATAGAAATGAGATACGGTATCGCGTTTTAAGAATCATAGGAACACTATTGCTACGATACGTAGACATCTGCAAACGCTATTTCCTAGCGAGGAAGTGTCGCATTCACATTCATTTGAAGTCTAGACGAGGAATACATAACGCTTCTCAAATCATATTATATCTTACCATGAAACATAGAAATGAGATGCGATATCGCGTTTTAAGAAGCATTAGAAATCTATTGCTACGACACGTAGACATCTGCAAACGCTATTTCCTTGCGAGGAAGTGTCGCATTTACATTCATTTGAATCGTAGACGAGGAATGCATAATACTTCGCAATGAGTATTATATCTTATCATGAAACATAGATATGAGATGCAATATCTCGTTTTAAGAAGCATTTCAACTCTATTGCTACGATACGTAGAAATCTGCAAACGCTATTTCCTTGGAAGGAAGTGTCGCATTTACATTCATTTGAATCGTATACGAGGAGTGCATAACACTTCGCAATGAATATTATATCTTATCATGAAACATAGATATGAGATGCAATATCTCGTTTTAAGAAGCATTTGAACTCTATTGCTACGATACCTAGACATCTGCAGACGCTATTTTCTAGCAAGGAAGTGTCGCATTTGCATTCATTTGAAGTTTAGACGAGGAATACGTGACACATCGCAAATCATATTGTATCTTACCATGAAACAAAGAAATCAGATGCGATATCGCGTTTTAAGAAGCATTAGAAATCTATTGCTACGAAACGTAGACATCTGCAAACGTTATTTCCTTGCTAGGATGTGTCGCATTTACATTCATTTGAAGTGTAGACGAGGAATACATAACACTTCGCAGATCATATTATATCTTACCATGAAACATAGAAATGGGATGCGATATCGCGTTTCAAGAAGCATTAGAACTCTATCGCTACGATACCTAGACATCGGCAGACGCTATTTCCTAGCAAGGAAGTGTCGCATTTAAATTCATTTGAAGTGTAGACGAGGAGTGCATAACACTTCGCAATGAATATTATATCTTATCATGAAACATAGATATGAGATGCAATATCTCGTTTTAAGAAGCATTTGAACTCTATTGCTACGATACCTAGACATCTGCAGACGCTATTTTCTAGCAAGGAAGTGTCGCATTTGCACTCATTTGAAGTGTAGACGAGGAATACATAACACTTCGCAAATCATATTATATCTTACCATGAAACATAGAAATGAGATACGGTATCGCGTTTTAAGAATCATAGGAAAACTATTGCTACGATACGTAGACATCTGCAAACGCTATTTCCTAGCGAGGAAGTGTCGCATTCACATTCATTTGAAGTGTAGACGAGGAATACATAACACTTCTCAAATCATATTATACCTTACCATGAAACATAGAAATGAGATGCGATATCGCGTTTTAAGAAGCATTAGAAATCTATTGCTACGACACGTAGACATCTGCAAACGCTATTTCCTTGCAAGGAAGTGTCGCATTTACATTCATTTGAATCGTATACGAGGAGTGCATAACACTTCGCAATGAATATTATATCTTATCATGAAACATAGATATGAGATGCAATATCTCGTTTTAAGAAGCATTAGAACACTATCGCTACGATACCTAGACATCTGCAGACGCTATTTCCTAGCAAGTAAGTGTCGCATTTACATTCATTTGAAGTGTAGACGAGGAATACATAACACATCGCAAATCATATTATATCTTACTATGAAACATAGAAATGAGATGCGATATCGCGTTTTAAGTATCATAAGAACACTATTGCTACGATACGTAGACATCTGCAGACGCTATTTCCTAGCGAGGAAGTGTCGCATTCACATTCATTTGAAGTGTATACGAGGAATACATAACACTTCGCAAATCATATTATATCTTACCATGAAACATAGAAATGAGATGCGATATCGCGTTTTAAGAATCATAAGAACTCTATTGCTACGATACGTAGACATCTGCAAACGCTATTTCCTTGCAAGGAAATGTCGCATTTACATTCATTTGAAGTGCAGACGAGGAATACATAACACTCCGCAAATCATATTATATCTTACCATGAAACATAGAAATGAGATGCGATATCGCGTTTTAAGAAGCATTAGAACACTATCGCTACGATACCTAGACATCTGCAGACGCTATTTCCTAGCCAGGAAGTGTCGCATTCACATTCATTTGAATCGTAGACGAGGAATGCATAACACTTCGCAATGAATATTATATCTTATCTTGAAACATAGATATGAGATGCAATATCTAGTTTTAAGAAGCATTTGAACTCTATTGTTTCGATACGTAGACATCTGCAAACGCTATTTCTTTGCAAGGAAGTGTCGCATTTACATTCATTTGAAGTGTAAACGAGGAATACATAACACTTCGCAAATCATATTATATCTTACCATGAAACATAGAAATGAGATGCGATATCTCGTTTTAAGAAGCATTTGATCTCTATTGCTTCGATACGTAGACATCTGCAAACGCTATTTCCTTGTAAGGAAGTGTCGCATTTACATTCATTTGAATCGTAGACGATGAATGCATAACACTTCGCAATGAATATTATATCTTATCATGAAACATAGATATGAGATGCAATATCTCGTTTTAAGAAGCATTTGAACTCTATCGCTACGATACCTAGACATCTGCAAACGCTATTTCCTAGCGAGGAAGTGTCGCATTTACATTCATTTGAAGTGTAGACGAGGAATACATGACACTTCGCAAATCATATTATATCTGACCATGAAACATAGAATTCAGATGCGATATCGCGTTTTAAGTATCATAAGAACTCTACTGCTACGATACGTAGACAACTGCAAACGCTATTTCCTTGGAAGGAAGTGCCGCATTTACATTCATTTGAATCGTATACGAGGAGTGCATAACACTTCGCAATGAATATTATATCTTATCATGAAACATAGATATGAGATGCCATATCTCGTTTTAAGAAGCATTTGAACTCTATTGCTACGATACCTAGACATCTGCAGACGCTATTTTCTAGCAAGGAAGTGTCGCATTTGCATTCATTTGAAGTTTAGACGAGGAATACGTGACACATCGCAAATCATATTGTATCTTACCATGAAACAAAGAAATCAGATGCGATATCGCGTTTTAAGAAGCATTAGAAATCTATTGCTACGAAACGTAGACATCTGCAAACGTTATTTCCTTGCTAGGATGTGTCGCATTTACATTCATTTGAAGTGTAGACGAGGAATACATAACACTTCGCAGATCATATTATATCTTACCATGAAACATAGAAATGGGATGCGATATCGCGTTTCAAGAAGCATTAGAACTCTATCGCTACGATACCTAGACATCTGCAGACGCTATTTCCTAGCAAGGAAGTGTCGCATTTAAATTCATTTGAAGTGTAGACGAGGAGTGCATAACACTTCGCAATGAATATTATATCTTATCATGAAACATAGATATGAGATGCAATATCTCGTTTTAAGAAGCATTTGAACTCTATTGCTACGATACCTAGACATCTGCAGACGCTATTTTCTAGCAAGGAAGTGTCGCATTTGCACTCATTTGAAGTGTAGACGAGGAATACATAACACTTCGCAAATCATATTATATCTTACCATGAAACATAGAAATGAGATACGGTATCGCGTTTTAAGAATCATAGGAAAACTATTGCTACGATACGTAGACATCTGCAAACGCTATTTCCTAGCGAGGAAGTGTCGCATTCACATTCATTTGAAGTGTAGACGAGGAATACATAACACTTCTCAAATCATATTATACCTTACCATGAAACATAGAAATGAGATGCGATATCGCGTTTTAAGAAGCATTAGAAATCTATTGCTACGACACGTAGACATCTGCAAACGCTATTTCCTTGCAAGGAAGTGTCGCATTTACATTCATTTGAATCGTATACGAGGAGTGCATAACACTTCGCAATGAATATTATATCTTATCATGAAACATAGATATGAGATGCAATATCTCGTTTTAAGAAGCATTAGAACACTATCGCTACGATACCTAGACATCTGCAGACGCTATTTCCTAGCAAGTAAGTGTCGCATTTACATTCATTTGAAGTGTAGACGAGGAATACATAACACATCGCAAATCATATTATATCTTACTATGAAACATAGAAATGAGATGCGATATCGCGTTTTAAGTATCATAAGAACACTATTGCTACGATACGTAGACATCTGCAGACGCTATTTCCTAGCGAGGAAGTGTCGCATTCACATTCATTTGAAGTGTATACGAGGAATACATAACACTTCGCAAATCATATTATATCTTACCATGAAACATAGAAATGAGATGCGATATCGCGTTTTAAGAATCATAAGAACTCTATTGCTACGATACGTAGACATCTGCAAACGCTATTTCCTTGCAAGGAAATGTCGCATTTACATTCATTTGAAGTGCAGACGAGGAATACATAACACTCCGCAAATCATATTATATCTTACCATGAAACATAGAAATGAGATGCGATATCGCGTTTTAAGAAGCATTAGAACACTATCGCTACGATACCTAGACATCTGCAGACGCTATTTCCTAGCCAGGAAGTGTCGCATTCACATTCATTTGAATCGTAGACGAGGAATGCATAACACTTCGCAATGAATATTATATCTTATCTTGAAACATAGATATGAGATGCAATATCTAGTTTTAAGAAGCATTTGAACTCTATTGTTTCGATACGTAGACATCTGCAAACGCTATTTCTTTGCAAGGAAGTGTCGCATTTACATTCATTTGAAGTGTAAACGAGGAATACATAACACTTCGCAAATCATATTATATCTTACCATGAAACATAGAAATGAGATGCGATATCTCGTTTTAAGAAGCATTTGATCTCTATTGCTTCGATACGTAGACATCTGCAAACGCTATTTCCTTGTAAGGAAGTGTCGCATTTACATTCATTTGAATCGTAGACGATGAATGCATAACACTTCGCAATGAATATTATATCTTATCATGAAACATAGATATGAGATGCAATATCTCGTTTTAAGAAGCATTTGAACTCTATCGCTACGATACCTAGACATCTGCAGACGCTATTTCCTAGCGAGGAAGTGTCGCATTCACATTCATTTGAAGTCTAGACGAGGAATACATAACGCTTCTCAAATCATATTATATCTTACCATGAAACATAGAAATGAGATGCGATATCGCGTTTTAAGAAGCATTAGAAATCTATTGCTACGACACGTAGACATCTGCAAACGCTATTTCCTTGCGAGGAAGTGTCGCATTTACATTCATTTGAATCGTAGACGAGGAATGCATAATACTTCGCAATGAGTATTATATCTTACCATGAAACATAGAAATGGGATGCGATATCGCGTTTCAAGAAGCATTAGAACTCTATCGCTACGATACCTAGACATCTGCAGACGCTATTTCCTAGCAAGGAAGTGTCGCATTTAAATTCATTTGAAGTGTAGACGAGGAGTGCATAACACTTCGCAATGAATATTATATCTTATCATGAAACATAGATATGAGATGCAATATCTCGTTTTAAGAAGCATTTGAACTCTATTGCTACGATACCTAGACATCTGCAGACGCTATTTTCTAGCAAGGAAGTGTCGCATTTGCAGTCATTTGAAGTGTAGACGAGGAATACATGACACTTCGCAAATCATATTATATCTTACCATGAAACAAAGAAATCAGATGCGATATCGCGTTTTAAGAAGCATTAGAAATCTATTGCTACGATACGTAGACATCTGCAAACGCTATTTCCTAGCGAGGAAGTGTCGCATTTACATTCATTTGAAGTGTAGACGAGGAATACATGACACTTCGCAAATCATATTATATCTGACCATGAAACATAGAATTCAGATGCGATATCGCGTTTTAAGTATCATAAGAACTCTACTGCTACGATACGTAGACAACTGCAAACGCTATTTCCTTGGAAGGAAGTGCCGCATTTACATTCATTTGAATCGTATACGAGGAGTGCATAACACTTCGCAATGAATATTATACCTTATCATGAAACATAGATATGAAATGCAATATCTCGTTTTAAGAAGCATTTGAACTCTATTGCTACGATACCTAGACATCTGCAGACGCTATTTTCTAGCAAGGAAGTGTCGCATTTGCACTCATTTGAAGTGTAGACGAGGAATACATAACACTTCGCAAATCATATTATATCTTACCATGAAACATAGAAATGAGATACGGTATCGCGTTTTAAGAATCATAGGAAAACTATTGCTACGATACGTAGACATCTGCAAACGCTATTTCCTAGCGAGGAAGTGTCGCATTCACATTCATTTGAAGTGTAGACGAGGAATACATAACACTTCTCAAATCATATTATATCTTACCATGAAACATAGAAATGAGATGCGATATCGCGTTTTAAGAAGCATTAGAAATCTATTGCTACGACACGTAGACATCTGCAAACGCTATTTCCTTGCAAGGAAGTGTCGCATTTACATTCATTTGAATCGTATACGAGGAGTGCATAACACTTCGCAATGAATATTATATCTTATCATGAAACATAGATATGAGATGCAATATCTCGTTTTAAGAAGCATTAGAACACTATCGCTACGATACCTAGACATCTGCAGACGCTATTTCCTAGCAAGTAAGTGTCGCATTTACATTCATTTGAAGTGTAGACGAGGAATACATAACACATCGCAAATCATATTATATCTTACTATGAAACATAGAAATGAGATGCGATATCGCGTTTTAAGTATCATAAGAACACTATTGCTACGATACGTAGACATCTGCAGACGCTATTTCCTAGCGAGGAAGTGTCGCATTCACATTCATTTGAAGTGTATACGAGGAATACATAACACTTCGCAAATCATATTATATCTTACCATGAAACATAGAAATGAGATGCGATATCGCGTTTTAAGAATCATAAGAACTCTATTGCTACGATACGTAGACATCTGCAAACGCTATTTCCTTGCAAGGAAATGTCGCATTTACATTCATTTGAAGTGCAGACGAGGAATACATAACACTCCGCAAATCATATTATATCTTACCATGAAACATAGAAATGAGATGCGATATCGCGTTTTAAGAAGCATTAGAACACTATCGCTACGATACCTAGACATCTGCAGACGCTATTTCCTAGCCAGGAAGTGTCGCATTCACATTCATTTGAATCGTAGACGAGGAATGCATAACACTTCGCAATGAATATTATATCTTATCTTGAAACATAGATATGAGATGCAATATCTAGTTTTAAGAAGCATTTGAACTCTATTGTTTCGATACGTAGACATCTGCAAACGCTATTTCTTTGCAAGGAAGTGTCGCATTTACATTCATTTGAAGTGTAAACGAGGAATACATAACACTTCGCAAATCATATTATATCTTACCATGAAACATAGAAATGAGATGCGATATCTCGTTTTAAGAAGCATTTGATCTCTATTGCTTCGATACGTAGACATCTGCAAACGCTATTTCCTTGTAAGGAAGTGTCGCATTTACATTCATTTGAATCGTAGACGATGAATGCATAACACTTCGCAATGAATATTATATCTTATCATGAAACATAGATATGAGATGCAATATCTCGTTTTAAGAAGCATTTGAACTCTATCGCTACGATACCTAGACATCTGCAAACGCTATTTCCTTGTAAGGAAGTGTCGCATTTACATTCATTTGAAACGTAGACAAGGAATGCATAACACTTCGCAAATCATATTACATCTTACCATGAAACATAGAAATGAGATGCGATATCGCGTTTTAATAAGCATTAGAACTCTATTGCTGCGATACCTAGACATCTGCAGACGCTATTTCCTAGCAAGGAAGAGTCGCATTTACATTCATTTGAAGTGTAGACGAGGAATACATGACACTTCGCAAATCATATTATATCTTACCATGAACCATAGAAATGAGATGCGGTATCGCGTTTTAAGAATCATAAGAACTCTACTGCTGCGATACGTAGACATCTGCAAACGCTATTTCCTTGCAAGGAAGTGTCGCATTTACATTCATTTGAATCGTAGACGAGGAATGCATAACACTTCGCAATGAGTATTATATCTTATCATTAAACATAGATATGAGATGCAATATCTCGTTTTAAGAAGCATTTGAACTCTATTGCTACGATACCTAGACATTTGCAGACGCTATTTCCTAGCAAGGAAGTGTCGCATTTACATTCATTTGAAGTGTAGACGAGGAATACATGACACTTCACAAATCATATTATATCTTACCATGAAACACAGAAATGAGATGCGATATCGCGTTTTAAGAATCATAAGAACACTATTGCTACGATACGTAGACATCTGCAAACGCTATTTCCTAGCGAGGAAGTGTCGCATTTACTTTCATATGAAGTGTAGACAAGGAATACATAACACTTCGCAAATCATATTATATCTTACCATGAAACATAGAAATGAGATGCGATATCGCGTTCTAAGAAGCATTAGAAATCTATTG
This sequence comes from Xylocopa sonorina, assembly GCF_050948175.1. NCBI lineage: Eukaryota > Metazoa > Arthropoda > Insecta > Hymenoptera > Apidae > Xylocopa > Xylocopa sonorina. The sequence goes on from NW_027490337.1 coordinate 351,734, forward strand.
CTACGATACGTAGACATCTGCAAACGCTATTTTCTTGCAAGGAAGTGTCGCATTTACTTTCATTTGAATCGAAGACGAGGAATGCATAACACTTCGCAATGAATATTATATCTTATCATGAAACATAGATATGAGATGCAATATCTCGTTTTAAGAAGCATTTGAACTCTATTCCTACGATACGTAGACATATGAAAACGCTATTTCCTTGCAAGGAAATGTCGCATTTAAATTCATTTGAATCGTAGACGAGGAATGCATAACACTTCGCAAATCATATTATATCTTACCATGAAACATAGAAATGAGATGCGATATCGCGTTTTAAGAAGCATCAGATATCTATTGCTACGATACGTAGACATCTGCAAACGCTATTTCCTAGCGAGGAAGTGTCGCATTCACATTCCTTTGAAGTGTAGACGAGGAATACATAACACTTCGCAAATCATATTATATCTTACCATGAAACATAGAAATGAGATGCGATATCGCGTTCTAAGAAGCATTAGAAATCTATTGCTACGATACGTAGACATCTGCAGACGCTATTTCCTTGCAAGGAAGTGTCGCATTTACATTTATTTGAATCGTAGACGAGGAATGCATAACACTTCGCAAATCATATTATATCTTACCATGAAACATAGAAATGAGATGCGATATCGCGTTCGAAGAAGCATTAGAAATCTATTGCTACGATACGTAGACATCTGCAAACGCTATTTTCTTGCAAGGAAGTGTCGCATTTACTTTCATTTGAATCGTAGACGAGGAAAGCATAACACTTCGCAATGAATATTATATCTTATCATGAAACATAGATATGAGATGCAATATCTCGTTTTAAGAAGCATTTGAACTCTATTGCTACGATACCTAGACATCTGCAGACGCTATTTTCTAGCAAGGAAGTGTCGCATTTGCATTCATTTGAAGTGTAGACGAGGAATACATGGCACTTCGCAAATCATATTATATCTTACCATGAAACAAAGAAATCAGATGCGATATCGCGTTTTAAGAAGCATTAGAAATCTATTGCTACGATACCTAGACATCTGCAAACGCTATTTCCTAGCGAGGAAGTGTCGCATTTACATTCATTTGAAGTGTAGACGAGGAATACATAGCACTTCGCAGATCATATTATATCTTACCATGAAACATAGAAATGAGATGCGATATCGCGTTTTAAGAAGCATTAGAACTCTATCGCTACGATACCTAGACATCTGCAGACGCTATTTCCTAGCAAGGAAGTGCCGCATTTACATTCTTTTGAAGTGTAGACGAGGAATACATAACACTTCGCAAATCATATTATATCTTACCCTGAAACATAGAAATGAGATGCGATATCGCGTTTTAAGAAGCATTAGAAATCTATTGCTACGATACGTAGACATCTGCAAACGCTATTTCCTTGCAAGGAAGTGTCGCATTTACATTTATTTGAATCGTAGACGAGGAATGCATAACACTTCGCAATGAATACGATATCTCATCATGAAACATAGATATGAGATGCAATATCTCGTTTTAAGAAGCATTTGAACTCTATTCCTACGATACGTAGACATCTGCAAACGCTATTTCCTTGCAAGGAAGTGTCGCATTTACATTTATTTGAATCGTAGACGAGGAATGCATAACACTTCGCAAATCATATTATATCTTACCATGAAACATAGAAATGAGATGCGATATCGCGTTCTAAGAAGTATTAGAAATCTATTGCTACGATACATAGACATCTGCAAACGCTATTTTCTTGCAAGGAAGTGTCGCATTTACTTTCATTTGAATCGTAGACGAGGAATGCATAACACTTCGCAATGAATATTATATCTTATCATGAAACATAGATATGAGATGCAATATCTCGTTTTAAGAAGCATTTGAACTCTATTGCTACGATACCTAGACATCTGCAGACGCTATATTCTAGCAAGGAAGTGTCGCATTTGCATTCATTTGAAGTGTAGACGAGGAATACATGACACTTCGCAAATCATATTATATCTTACCATGAAACAAAGAAATCAGATGCGATATCGCGTTTTAAGAAGCATTAGAAATCTATTGCTACGATACGTAGACATCTGCAAACGCTATTTCCTAGCGAGGATGTGTCGCATTTACATTCATTTGAAGTGTAGACGAGGAATACATAGCACTTTGCAGATCATATTATATCTTACCATGAAACATAGAAATGAGATGCGATATCGCGTTTTAAGAAGCATTAGAACTCTATCGCTACGATACCTAGACATCTGCAGACGCTATTTCCTAGCAAGGAAGTGCCGCATTTACATTCTTTTGAAGTGTAGACGAGGAATACATAACACTTCGCAAATCATATTATATCTTACCCTGAAACATAGAAATGAGATGCGATATCGCGTTTTAAGAAGCATTAGAAATCTATTGCTACGATACGTAGACATCTGCAAACGCTATTTCCTAGCGAGGAAGTGTCGCATTTACATTCATTTGAAGTGTAGACGAGGAATACATGACACTTCGCAAATCATATTATATCTTACCATGAAACATAGATATGAGATGCAATATCTCGTTTTAAGAAGCATTTGAACTCTATTCCTACGATACGTAGACATCTGCAAACGCTATTTCCTTGCAAGGAAGTGTCGCATTTACATTCATTTGAATCGTAGACGAGGAATGCATAACACTTCGCAATGAGTATTATATCTTATCATGAAACATAGATATGAGATACAATATCTCGTTTTAAGAAGCATTCGAACTCTATTGCTACGATACGTTGAAATCTGCAATCGCTATTTCCTTGCAAGGAAGTGTCGCATTTACATTCATTTGAAGTGTAGACGAGGAATACATAACACCTCGCAAATCATATTATATCTTACCATGAAACATAGAAATGAGATGCGATATCGCGTTTTAAGAAGCATTAGAAATCTATTGCTACGATACGTAGACATCTGCAAACGCTATTTCCTTGCAAGGAAGTGTCGCATTTACATTTATTTGAATCGTAGACGAGGAATGCATAACACTTCGCAATGAATACGATATCTCATCATGAAACATAGATATGAGATGCAATATCTCGTTTTAAGAAGCATTTGAACTCTATTCCTACGATACGTAGACATCTGCAAACGCTATTTCCTTGCAAGGAAGTGTCGCATTTACATGTATTTGAATCGTAGACGAGGAATGCATAACACTTCGCAAATCATATTATATCTTACCATGAAACATAGAAATGAGATGCGATATCGCGTTCTAAGAAGCATTAGAAATCTATTGCTACGATACATAGACATCTGCAAACGCTATTTTCTTGCAAGGAAGTGTCGCATTTACTTTCATTTGAATCGTAGACGAGGAATGCATAACACTTCGCAATGAATATTATATCTTATCATGAAACATAGATATGAGATGCAATATCTCGTTTTAAGAAGCATTTGAACTCTATTGCTACGATACCTAGACATCTGCAGACGCTATATTCTAGCAAGGAAGTGTCGCATTTGCATTCATTTGAAGTGTAGACGAGGAATACATGACACTTCGCAAATCATATTATATCTTACCATGAAACAAAGAAATCAGATGCGATATCGCGTTTTAAGAAGCATTAGAAATCAATTGCTACGATACGTAGACATCTGCAAACGCTATTTCCTAGCGAGGAAGTGTCGCATTTACATTCATTTGAAGTGTAGACGAGGAATACATAGCACTTTGCAGATCATATTATATCTTACCATGAAACATAGAAATGAGATGCGATATCGCGTTTTAAGAAGCATTAGAACTCTATCGCTACGATACCTAGACATCTGCAGACGCTATTTCCTAGCAAGGAAGTGCCGCATTTACATTCTTTTGAAGTGTAGACGAGGAATACATAACACTTCGCAAATCATATTATATCTTACCCTGAAACATAGAAATGAGATGCGATGTCGCGTTTTAAGAAGCATTAGAAATCTATTGCTACGATACGTAGACATCTGCAAACGCTATTTCCTAGCGAGGAAGTGTCGCATTTGCAGTCATTTGAAGTGTAGACGAGGAATACATGACACTTCGCAAATCATATTATATCTTACCATGAAACGAAGAAATCAGATGCGATATCGCGTTTTAAGAATCATAAGAACTCTATTGCTACGATACGTAGACAACTGCAAACGCTATTTCCTAGCGAGGAAGTGTCGCATTTACATTCATTTGAAGTGTAGACGAGGAATACATAACACTTCGCAAATCATATTATATTTTACCATGAAACATAGAAATGAGATGCGATATCGCGTTTTAAGAAGCATTAGAAATCTATTGCTACGATACGTAGACATCTGCAAACGCTATTTCCTTGCAAGGAAGTGTCGCATTTACATTCATTTGAATCGTAGACGAGGAATGCATAACACTTCGCAATGAGTATTATATCTTATCATGAAACATAGATATGAGATACAATATCTCGTTTTAAGAAGCATTCGAACTCTATTGCTACGATACGTTGAAATCTGCAAACGCTATTTCCTTGCAAGGAAGTGTCGCATTTACATTCATTTGAAGTGTAGACGAGGAATACATAACACCTCGCAAATCATATTATATCTTACCATGAAACATAGAAATGAGATGCGATATCGCGTTTTAAGAAGCATTAGAACTCTATCGCTACGATACCTAGACATCTGCAGACGCTATTTCCTAGCAAGGAAGTGTCGCATTTACATTCATTTGAAGTGTAGACGAGGAATACATGACACTTCGCAAATCATATTATATCTTACCATGAAACATAGAAATGAGATGCGATATCGCGTTTTAAGAATCATATGAACTCTATTGCTAAGATACGTAGACATCTGCAAACGCTATTTCCTTGCAAGAAAGTGTCGCATTTACTTTCATTTGAATCGTAGACGAGGAATGCATAACACTTCGCAATGAATATTATATCTTATCATGAAACATAGATATGAGATGCAATATCTCGTTTTAAGAAGCATTTGAACTCTATTGCTACGATAGGTAGACATCTGCAAACCCTATTTCCATGCAAGTAAGTGTCGCATTTACTTTCATTTGAATCGTAGACGAGGAATGCATAACACTTCGCAATGAATATTATATCTTATCATGAAACATAGATATGAGATGCAATATCTCGTTTTAAGAAGCATTTGAACTCTATTCCTACGATACGTAGACATCTGCAAACGCTATTTCCTTGCAAGGAAGTGTCGCATTTACATTTATTTGAATCGTAGACGAGGAATACATAACACTTCGCAATGAATACGATATCTCATCATGAAACATAGATATGAGATGCAATATCTCGTTTTAAGAAGCATTTGAACTCTATTCCTACGATACGTAGACATCTGCAAACGCTATTTCCTTGCAAGGAAGTGTCGCATTTACATTTATTTGAATCGTAGACGAGGAATGCATAACACTTCGCAAATCATATTATATCTTACCATGAAACATAGAAATGAGATGCGATATCGCGTTCGAAGAAGCATTAGAAATCTATTGCTACGATACGTAGACATCTGCAAACGCTATTTTCTTGCAAGGAAGTGTCGCATTTACTTTCATTTGAATCGTAGACGAGGAAAGCATAACACTTCGCAATGAATATTATATCTTATCATGAAACATAGATATGAGATGCAATATCTCGTTTTAAGAAGCATTTGAACTCTATTGCTACGATACCTAGACATCTGCAGACGCTATTTTCTAGCAAGGAAGTGTCGCATTTGCATTCATTTGAAGTGTAGACGAGGAATACATGGCACTTCGCAAATCATATTATATCTTACCATGAAACAAAGAAATCAGATGCGATATCGCGTTTTAAGAAGCATTAGAAATCTATTGCTACGATACGTAGACATCTGCAAACGCTATTTCCTAGCGAGGAAGTGTCGCATTTACATTCATTTGAAGTGTAGACGAGGAATACATAGCACTTCGCAGATCATATTATATCTTACCATGAAACATAGAAATGAGATGCGATATCGCGTTTTAAGAAGCATTAGAACTCTATCGCTACGATACCTAGACATCTGCAGACGCTATTTCCTAGCAAGGAAGTGCCGCATTTACATTCTTTTGAAGTGTAGACGAGGAATACATAACACTTCGCAAATCATATTATATCTTACCCTGAAACATAGAAATGAGATGCGATATCGCGTTTTAAGAAGCATTAGAAATCTATTGCTACGATACGTAGACATCTGCAAACGCTATTTCCTTGCAAGGAAGTGTCGCATTTACATTTATTTGAATCGTAGACGAGGAATGCATAACACTTCGCAATGAATACGATATCTCATCATGAAACATAGATATGAGATGCAATATCTCGTTTTAAGAAGCATTTGAACTCTATTCCTACGATACGTAGACATCTGCAAACGCTATTTCCTTGCAAGGAAGTGTCGCATTTACATTTATTTGAATCGTAGACGAGGAATGCATAACACTTCGCAAATCATATTATATCTTACCATGAAACATAGAAATGAGATGCGATATCGCGTTCTAAGAAGTATTAGAAATCTATTGCTACGATACATAGACATCTGCAAACGCTATTTTCTTGCAAGGAAGTGTCGCATTTACTTTCATTTGAATCGTAGACGAGGAATGCATAACACTTCGCAATGAATATTATATCTTATCATGAAACATAGATATGAGATGCAATATCTCGTTTTAAGAAGCATTTGAACTCTATTGCTACGATACCTAGACATCTGCAGACGCTATATTCTAGCAAGGAAGTGTCGCATTTGCATTCATTTGAAGTGTAGACGAGGAATACATGACACTTCGCAAATCATATTATATCTTACCATGAAACAAAGAAATCAGATGCGATATCGCGTTTTAAGAAGCATTAGAAATCTATTGCTACGATACGTAGACATCTGCAAACGCTATTTCCTAGCGAGGATGTGTCGCATTTACATTCATTTGAAGTGTAGACGAGGAATACATAGCACTTTGCAGATCATATTATATCTTACCATGAAACATAGAAATGAGATGCGATATCGCGTTTTAAGAAGCATTAGAACTCTATCGCTACGATACCTAGACATCTGCAGACGCTATTTCCTAGCAAGGAAGTGCCGCATTTACATTCTTTTGAAGTGTAGACGAGGAATACATAACACTTCGCAAATCATATTATATCTTACCCTGAAACATAGAAATGAGATGCGATATCGCGTTTTAAGAAGCATTAGAAATCTATTGCTACGATACGTAGACATCTGCAAACGCTATTTCCTAGCGAGGAAGTGTCGCATTTACATTCATTTGAAGTGTAGACGAGGAATACATGACACTTCGCAAATCATATTATATCTTACCATGAAACATAGATATGAGATGCAATATCTCGTTTTAAGAAGCATTTGAACTCTATTCCTACGATACGTAGACATCTGCAAACGCTATTTCCTTGCAAGGAAGTGTCGCATTTACATTCATTTGAATCGTAGACGAGGAATGCATAACACTTCGCAATGAGTATTATATCTTATCATGAAACATAGATATGAGATACAATATCTCGTTTTAAGAAGCATTCGAACTCTATTGCTACGATACGTTGAAATCTGCAATCGCTATTTCCTTGCAAGGAAGTGTCGCATTTACATTCATTTGAAGTGTAGACGAGGAATACATAACACCTCGCAAATCATATTATATCTTACCATGAAACATAGAAATGAGATGCGATATCGCGTTTTAAGAAGCATTAGAAATCTATTGCTACGATACGTAGACATCTGCAAACGCTATTTCCTTGCAAGGAAGTGTCGCATTTACATTTATTTGAATCGTAGACGAGGAATGCATAACACTTCGCAATGAATACGATATCTCATCATGAAACATAGATATGAGATGCAATATCTCGTTTTAAGAAGCATTTGAACTCTATTCCTACGATACGTAGACATCTGCAAACGCTATTTCCTTGCAAGGAAGTGTCGCATTTACATTTATTTGAATCGTAGACGAGGAATGCATAACACTTCGCAAATCATATTATATCTTACCATGAAACATAGAAATGAGATGCGATATCGCGTTCTAAGAAGCATTAGAAATCTATTGCTACGATACATAGACATCTGCAAACGCTATTTTCTTGCAAGGAAGTGTCGCATTTACTTTCATTTGAATCGTAGACGAGGAATGCATAACACTTCGCAATGAATATTATATCTTATCATGAAACATAGATATGAGATGCAATATCTCGTTTTAAGAAGCATTTGAACTCTATTGCTACGATACCTAGACATCTGCAGACGCTATATTCTAGCAAGGAAGTGTCGCATTTGCATTCATTTGAAGTGTAGACGAGGAATACATGACACTTCGCAAATCATATTATATCTTACCATGAAACAAAGAAATCAGATGCGATATCGCGTTTTAAGAAGCATTAGAAATCAATTGCTACGATACGTAGACATCTGCAAACGCTATTTCCTAGCGAGGAAGTGTCGCATTTACATTCATTTGAAGTGTAGACGAGGAATACATAGCACTTTGCAGATCATATTATATCTTACCATGAAACATAGAAATGAGATGCGATATCGCGTTTTAAGAAGCATTAGAACTCTATCGCTACGATACCTAGACATCTGCAGACGCTATTTCCTAGCAAGGAAGTGCCGCATTTACATTCTTTTGAAGTGTAGACGAGGAATACATAACACTTCGCAAATCATATTATATCTTACCCTGAAACATAGAAATGAGATGCGATGTCGCGTTTTAAGAAGCATTAGAAATCTATTGCTACGATACGTAGACATCTGCAAACGCTATTTCCTAGCGAGGAAGTGTCGCATTTACATTCATTTGAAGTGTAGACGAGGAATACATGACACTTCGCAAATCATATTATATCTTACCATGAAACATAGATATGAGATGCAATATCTCGTTTTAAGAAGCATTTGAACTCTATTCCTACGATACGTAGACATCTGCAAACGCTATTTCCTTGCAAGGAAGTGTCGCATTTACATTCATTTGAATCGTAGACGAGGAATGCATAACACTTCGCAATGAGTATTATATCTTATCATGAAACATAGATATGAGATACAATATCTCGTTTTAAGAAGCATTCGAACTCTATTGCTACGATACGTTGAAATCTGCAATCGCTATTTCCTTGCAAGGAAGTGTCGCATTTACATTCATTTGAAGTGTAGACGAGGAATACATAACACCTCGCAAATCATATTATATCTTACCATGAAACATAGAAATGAGATGCGATATCGCGTTTTAAGAAGCATTAGAACTCTATCGCTACGATACCTAGACATCTGCAGACGCTATTTCCTAGCAAGGAAGTGTCGCATTTACATTCATTTGAAGTGTAGACGAGGAATACATGACACTTCGCAAATCATATTATATCTTACCATGAAACATAGAAATGAGATGCGATATCGCGTTTTAAGAATCATATGAACTCTATTGCTAAGATACGTAGACATCTGCAAACGCTATTTCCTTGCAAGGAAGTGTCGCATTTACTTTCATTTGAATCGTAGACGAGGAATGCATAACACTTCGCAATGAATATTATATCTTATCATGAAACATAGATATGAGATGCAATATCTCGTTTTAAGAAGCATTTGAACCCTATTGCTACGATAGGTAGACATCTGCAAACCCTATTTCCATGCAAGTAAGTGTCGCATTTACTTTCATTTGAATCGTAGACGAGGAATACATGGCACTTCGCAAATCATATTATATCTTACCATGAAACAAAGAAATCAGATGCGATGTCGCGTTTTAAGAAGCATTAGAAATCTATTGCTGCGATACGTAGACATCTGCAAACGCTATTTCCTAGCGAGGAAGTGTCGCATTTACATTCATTTGAAGTGTAGACGAGGAATACATAGCACTTCGCAGATCATATTATATCTTACCATGAAACATAGAAATGAGATGCGATATCGCGTTTTAAGAAGCATTAGAACTCTATCGCTACGATACCTAGACATCTGCAGACGCTATATCCTAGCAAGGAAGTGCCGCATTTACATTCTTTTGAAGTGTAGACGAGGAATACATAACACTTCGCAAATCATATTATATCTTACCCTGAAACATAGAAATGAGATGCGATATCGCGTTTTAAGAAGCATTAGAAATCTATTGCTACGATACGTAGACATCTGCAAACGCTATTTTCTTGCAAGGAAGTGTCGCATTTACTTTCATTTGAATCGTAAACGAGGAATGCATAACACTTCGCAATGAATATTATATCTTATCATGAAACATAGATATGAGATGCAATATCTCGTTTTAAGAAGCATTTGAACTCTATTGCTACGATACCTAGACATCTGCAGACGCTATTTTCTAGCAAGGAAGTGTCGCATTTGCATTCATTTGAAGCTTAGACGAGGAATACATGACACTTCGCAAATCATATTATATCTTACCATGAAACGAAGAAATCAGATGCGATATCGCGTTTTAAGAATCATAAGAACTCTATTGCTACGATACGTAGACAACTGTAAACGCTATTTCCTAGCGAGGAAGTGTCGCATTTACATTCATTTGAAGTGTAGACGAGGAATACATAACACTTAGCAAATCATATTATATTTTACCATGAAACATAGAAATGAGATGCGATATCGCGTTTTAAGAAGCATTAGAAATCTATTGCTACGATACGTAGACATCTGCAAACGCTATTTTCTTGCAAGGAAGTGTCGCATTTACTTTCATTTGAATCGTAGACGAGGAATGCATAACACTTCGCAATGAATATTATATCTTATCATGAAACATAGATATGAGATGCAATATCTCGTTTTAAGAAGCATTTGAACTCTATTGCTACGATACCTAGACATCTGCAGACGCTATTTTCTAGCAAGGAAGTGTCGCATTTGCATTCATTTGAAGCTTAGACGAGGAATACATGACACTTCGCAAATCATATTATATCTTACCATGAAACGAAGAAATCAGATGCGATATCGCGTTTTAAGAATCATAAGAACTCTATTGCTACGATACGTAGACAACTGCAAACGCTATTTCCTAGCGAGGAAGTGTCGCATTTACATTCATTTGAAGTGTAGACGAGGAATACATAACACTTCGCAAATCATATTATATTTTACCATGAAACATAGAAATGAGATGCGATATCGCGTTTTAAGAAGCATTAGAAATCTATTGCTACGATACGTAGACATCTGCAAACGCTATTTCCTTGCAAGGAAGTGTCGCATTTACATTCATTTGAATCGTAGACGAGGAATGCATAACACTTCGCAATGAGTATTATATCTTATCATGAAACATAGATATGAGATACAATATCTCGTTTTAAGAAGCATTCGAACTCTATTGCTACGATACGTTGAAATCTGCAAACGCTATTTCCTTGCAAGGAAGTGTCGCATTTACATTCATTTGAAGTGTAGACGAGGAATACATAACACCTCGCAAATCATATTATATCTTACCATGAAACATAGAAATGAGATGCGATATCGCGTTTTAAGAAGCATTAGAACTCTATCGCTACGATACCTAGACATCTGCAGACGCTATTTCCTAGCAAGGAAGTGTCGCATTTACATTCATTTGAAGTGTAGACGAGGAATACATGACACTTCGCAAATCATATTATATCTTACCATGAAACATAGAAATGAGATGCGATATCGCGTTTTAAGTATCATATGAACTCTATTGCTAAGATACGTAGACATCTGCAAACGCTATTTCCTTGCAAGGAAGTGTCGCATTTACTTTCATTTGAATCGTAGACGAGGAATGCATAACACTTCGCAATGAATATTATATCTTATCATGAAACATAGATATGAGATGCAATATCTCGTTTTAAGAAGCATTTGAACTCTATTGCTACGATAGGTAGACATCTGCAAACCCTATTTCCATGCAAGTAAGTGTCGCATTTACTTTCATTTGAATCGTAGACGAGGAATGCATAACACTTCGCAATGAATATTATATCTTATCATGAAACATAGATATGAGATGCAATATCTCGTTTTAAGAAGCATTTGAACTCTATTCCTACGATACGTAGACATCTGCAAACGCTATTTCCTAGCGAGGAAGAGTCGCATACACATTCATTTGAAGTGTAGACGAGGAATGCATAACACTTCGCAATGAATATTATATCTTATCATGAAACATAGATATGAGATGCAATATCTCGTTTTAAGAAGCATTTGAACTCTATTCCTACGATACGTAGACATCTGCAAACGCTATTTCCTAGCGAGGAAGTGTCGCATTTGCATTCATTTGAAGTGTAGACGAGGAATACATGACACTTCGCAAATCATATTATATCTTACCATGAAACAAAGAAATCAGATGCGATATCGCGTTTTAAGAAGCATTAGAAATCTATTGCTACGATACGTAGACATCTGCAAACGCTATTTCCTAGCGAGGAAGAGTCGCATTCACATTCATTTGAAGTGTAGACGAGGAATACATAACACTACGCAAATCATATTATATCTTACCATGAAACATAGAAATGAGATGCGATATCGCGTTTTAAGAATCACAAGAACTCTACTGCTACGATACGTAGACAACTGCAAACGCTATTTCCTTGGAAGGAAGTGTCGCATTTACATTCAATTGAATCGTATACGTGGAGTGCATAACACTTCGCAATGAATATTATATCTTATCATGAAACATAGATATGAGATGCAGTATCTCGTTTTAAGAAGCATTTGAACTCTATTGCTACGATACGTAGACATCTGCAAACGCTATTACCTAGCGAGGAAGTGTCGCATTTACATTCATTTGAATTGTTGACGAGGAATACATAACACTTCGCAAATCATATTATATCTTATCATGAAACATAGATATGAGATACAATATCTCGTCTTAAGAAGCATTTAAACTCTATTGCTACGATACCTAGACATCTGCAGACGCTATTTCCTAGCAAGGAAGTGTCGCATTTACATTCATTTGAAGTGTAGAAGAGGAATACATGACACTTCGCAAATCATATTATATCTTACCATGAAACATAGAAATGAGATGCGATATCGCGTTTTAAGAAGCATTAGAAATCTATTGCTACGATACGTAGACATCTGCAGACGCTATTTCTTTGCAAGGAAGTGTCACATTTTCATTCATTTGAAGTGTAGACGAGGAATACATAACACTTCGCAAATCATATTATATCTTACCATGAAACATAGAAATGAGATGCGATATCGCGTTATACGAAGCATTAGAACTCTATTGCTACGATAGGTAGACATCTGCAAACCCTATTTCCATGCAAGGAAGTGTCGCATTTACATTCATTTGAAGTGTAGACGAGGAATACATAACACTTCGCAAATCATATTATATCTTATCATGAAACATAGATATGAGATGCAATATCTCGTTTTAAGAAGCATTTGAACTCTATTCCTACGATACGTAGACATCTGCAAACGCTATTTCCTAGCGAGGAAGTGTCGCATTCACATTCATTTGAAGTGTAGACGAGGAATACATAACACTTCGCAAATCATATTATATCTTACCATGAAACATAGAAATGAGATGCGATATCGCGTTTTAAGAATCACAAGAACTCTACTGCTACGATACGTAGACAACTGCAAACGCTATTTCCTTGGAAGGAAGTGTCGCATGTACATTCAATTGAATCGTATACGTGGAGTGCATAACACTTCGCAATGAATATTATATCTTATCATGAAACATAGATATGAGATGCAATATCTCGTTTTAAGAAGCATTTGAACTCTATTGCTACGATACGTTGAAATCTGCAAACGCTATTTCCTTGCAAGGAAGTGTCGCATTTACATTCATTTGAAGTGTAGACGAGGAATACATAACACCTCGCAAATCATATTATATCTTACCATGAAACATAGAAATGAGATGCGATATCGCGTTTTAAGAAGCATTAGAACTCTATCGCTACGATACCTAGACATCTGCAGACGCTATTTCCTAGCAAGGAAGTGTCGCATTTACTTTCATTTGAATCGTAGACGAGGAATGCATAACACTTCGCAATGAATATTATATCTTATCATGAAACATAGATATGAGATGCAATATCTCGTTTTAAGAAGCATTTGAACTCTATTCCTACGATACGTAGACATCTGTAAACGCTATTTCCTAGCGAGGAAGTGTCGCATTTGCATTCATTTGAAGTGTAGACGAGGAATACATGATACTTCGCAAATCATATTATATCTTACCATGAAACAAAGAAATCAGATGCGATATCGCGTTTTAAGAAGCATTAGAAATCTATTGCTACGATACGTAGACATCTGCAAACGCTATTTCCTAGCGAGGAAGTGTCGCATTTACATTCATTTGAAGTGTAGACGAGGAATACATAACACTTCGCAGATCATATTATATCTTACCATGAAACATAGAAATGAGATGCGATATCGCGTTTTAAGAAGCATTAGAACTCTATCGCTACGATACCTAGACATCTGCAGACGCTATTTCCTAGCAAGGAAGTGCCGCTTTTACATTCTTTTGAAGTGTAGACGAGGAATACATAACACTTCGCAAATCATATTATATCTTACCCTGAAACATAGAAATGAGATGCGATATCGCGTTTTAAGAAGCATTAGAAATCTATTGCTACGATACGTAGACATCTGCAAACGCTATTTTCTTGCAAGGAAGTGTCGCATTTAATTTCACTTGAATCGTAGACGAGGAATGCATAACACTTCGCAATGAATACGATAACTTATCATGAAACATAGATATGAGATGCAATATCTCGTTTTAAGAAGCATTTGAACTCTATTCCTACGATACGTAGACATCTGCAAACGCTATTTCCTTGCAAGGAAGTGTCGCATTTACATTTATTTGAATCGTAGACGAGGAATGCATAACACTTCGCAAATCATATTATATCTTACCATGAAACATAGAAATGAGATGCGATATCGCGTTTTAAGAATCATAAGAACTCTATTGCTACGATACGTAGACATCTGCAAACGCTATTTCCTAGCGGAAGTGTCGCATTCACATTCATTTGAAGTGTAGACGAGGAATACATAACACTTCGCAAATCATATTATATTTTACCATGAAACATAGAAATGAGATGCGATATCGCGTTTTAAGAAGCATTAGAAATCTATTGCTACGATACGTAGACATCTGCAAACGCTATTTTCTTGCAAGGAAGTGTCGCATTTACTTTCATTTGAATCGTAGACGAGGAATGCATAACACTTCGCAATGAATATTATATCTTATCATGAAACATAGATATGAGATGCAATATCTCGTTTTAAGAAGCATTTGAACTCTATTGCTACGATACCTAGAATCTGCAGACGCTATTTTCTAGCAAGGAAGTGTCGCATTTGCATTCATTTGAAGCTTAGACGAGGAATACATGACACTTCGCAAATCATATTATATCTTACCATGAAACGAAGAAATCAGATGCGATATCGCGTTTTAAGAATCATAAGAACTCTATTGCTACGATACGTAGACAACTGCAAACGCTATTTCCTAGCGAGGAAGTGTCGCATTTACATTCATTTGAAGTGTAGACGAGGAATACATAACACTTCGCAAATCATATTATATTTTACCATGAAACATAGAAATGAGATGCGATATCGCGTTTTAAGAAGCATTAGAAATCTATTGCTACGATACGTAGACATCTGCAAACGCTATTTCCTTGCAAGGAAGTGTCGCATTTACATTCATTTGAATCGTGGACGAGGAATGCATAACACTTCGCAATGAGTATTATATCTTATCATGAAACATAGATATGAGATACAATATCTCGTTTTAAGAAGCATTCGAACTCTATTGCTACGATACGTTGAAATCTGCAAACGCTATTTCCTTGCAAGGAAGTGTCGCATTTACATTCATTTGAAGTGTAGACGAGGAATACATAACACCTCGCAAATCATATTATATCTTACCATGAAACATAGAAATGAGATGCGATATCGCGTTTTAAGAAGCATTAGATCTCTATCGCTACGATACCTAGACATCTGCAGACGCTATTTCCTAGCAAGGAAGTGTCGCATTTACATTCATTTGAAGTGTAGACGAGGAATACATGACACTTCGCAAATCATATTATATCTTACCATGAAACATAGAAATGAGATGCGATATCGCGTTTTAAGTATCATATGAACTCTATTGCTAAGATACGTAGACATCTGCAAACGCTATTTCCTTGCAAGGAAGTGTCGCATTTACTTTCATTTGAATCGTAGACGAGGAATGCATAACACTTCGCAATGAATATTATATCTTATCATGAAACATAGATATGAGATGCAATATCTCGTTTTAAGAAGCATTTGAACTCTATTGCTACGATAGGTAGACATCTGCAAACCCTATTTCCATGCAAGTAAGTGTCGCATTTACTTTCATTTGAATCGTAGACGAGGAATGCATAACACTTCGCAATGAATATTATATCTTACCATGAAACATAGAAATGAG
Source organism: Xylocopa sonorina (assembly GCF_050948175.1). Taxonomy (NCBI): domain Eukaryota; kingdom Metazoa; phylum Arthropoda; class Insecta; order Hymenoptera; family Apidae; genus Xylocopa; species Xylocopa sonorina. The sequence continues at coordinate 368,396 of NW_027490337.1, forward strand.
ATGCGATATCGCGTTTTAAGAATCATAAGAACTCTATTGCTACGATACGTAGACATCTGCAAACGCTATTTCCTAGCGGAAGTGTCGCATTCACATTCATTTGAAGTGTAGACGAGGAATACATAACACTTCGCAAATCATATTATATTTTACCATGAAACATAGAAATGAGATGCGATATCGCGTTTTAAGAAGCATTAGAAATCTATTGCTACGATACGTAGACATCTGCAAACGCTATTTTCTTGCAAGGAAGTGTCGCATTTACTTTCATTTGAATCGTAGACGAGGAATGCATAACACTTCGCAATGAATATTATATCTTATCATGAAACATAGATATGAGATGCAATATCTCGTTTTAAGAAGCATTTGAACTCTATTGCTACGATACCTAGAATCTGCAGACGCTATTTTCTAGCAAGGAAGTGTCGCATTTGCATTCATTTGAAGCATAGACGAGGAATACATGACACTTCGCAAATCATATTATATCTTACCATGAAACGAAGAAATCAGATGCGATATCGCGTTTTAAGAATCATAAGAACTCTATTGCTACGATACGTAGACAACTGCAAACGCTATTTCCTAGCGAGGAAGTGTCGCATTTACATTCATTTGAAGTGTAGACGAGGAATACATAACACTTCGCAAATCATATTATATTTTACCATGAAACATAGAAATGAGATGCGATATCGCGTTTTAAGAAGCATTAGAAATCTATTGCTACGATACGTAGACATCTGCAAACGCTATTTCCTTGCAAGGAAGTGTCGCATTTACATTCATTTGAATCGTGGACGAGGAATGCATAACACTTCGCAATGAGTATTATATCTTATCATGAAACATAGATATGAGATGCAATATCTCGTTTTAAGAAGCATTTGAACTCTATTCCTACGATACGTAGACATCTGCAAACGCTATTTCCTAGCGAGGAAGAGTCGCATTCACATTCATTTGAAGTGTAGACGAGGAATGCATAACACTTCGCAATGAATATTATATCTTACCATGAAACAAAGAAATCAGATGCGATATCGCGTTTTAAGAAGCATTAGAAATCTATTGCTACGATACGTAGACATCTGCAAACGCTATTTCCTAGCGAGGAAGAGTCGCATTCACATTCATTTGAAGTGTAGACGAGGAATACATAACACTACGCAAATCATATTATATCTTACCATGAAACATAGAAATGAGATGCGATATCGCGTTTTAAGAATCACAAGAACTCTACTGCTACGATACGTAGACAACTGCAAACGCTATTTCCTTGGAAGGAAGTGTCGCATTTACATTCAATTGAATCGTATACGTGGAGTGCATAACACTTCGCAATGAATATTATATCTTATCATGAAACATAGATATGAGATGCAGTATCTCGTTTTAAGAAGCATTTGAACTCTATTGCTACGATACGTAGACATCTGCAAACGCTATTACCTAGCGAGGAAGTGTCGCATTTACATTCATTTGAATTGTTGACGAGGAATACATAACACTTCGCAAATCATATTATATCTTATCATGAAACATAGATATGAGATACAATATCTCGTCTTAAGAAGCATTTAAACTCTATTGTTACGATACCTAGACATCTGCAGACGCTATTTCCTAGCAAGGAAGTGTCGCATTTACATTCATTTGAAGTGTAGAAGAGGAATACATGACACTTCGCAAATCATATTATATCTTACCATGAAACATAGAAATGAGATGCGATATCGCGTTTTAAGAAGCATTAGAAATCTATTGCTACGATACGTAGACATCTGCAGACGCTATTTCTTTGCAAGGAAGTGTCACATTTTCATTCATTTGAAGTGTAGACGAGGAATACATAACACTTCGCAAATCATATTATATCTTACCATGAAACATAGAAATGAGATGCGATATCGCGTTATACGAAGCATTAGAACTCTATTGCTACGATAGGTAGACATCTGCAAACCCTATTTCCATGCAAGGAAGTGTCGCATTTACATTCATTTGAAGTGTAGACGAGGAATACATAACACTTCGCAAATCATATTATATCTTATCATGAAACATAGATATGAGATGCAATATCTCGTTTTAAGAAGCATTTGAACTCTATTCCTACGATACGTAGACATCTGCAAACGCTATTTGCTAGCGAGGAAGTGTCGCATTCACATTCATTTGAAGTGTAGACGAGGAATACATAACACTTCGCAAATCATATTATATCTTACCATGAAACATAGAAATGAGATGCGATATCGCGTTTTAAGAATCACAAGAACTCTACTGCTACGATACGTAGACAACTGCAAACGCTATTTCCTTGGAAGGAAGTGTCGCATGTACATTCAATTGAATCGTATACGTGGAGTGCATAACACTTCGCAATGAATATTATATCTTATCATGAAACATAGATATGAGATGCAATATCTCGTTTTAAGAAGCATTTGAACTCTATTGCTACGATACGTTGAAATCTGCAAACGCTATTTCCTTGCAAGGAAGTGTCGCATTTACATTCATTTGAAGTGTAGACGAGGAATACATAACACCTCGCAAATCATATTATATCTTACCATGAAACATAGAAATGAGATGCGATATCGCGTTTTAAGAAGCATTAGAACTCTATCGCTACGATACCTAGACATCTGCAGACGCTATTTCCTAGCAAGGAAGTGTCGCATTTACTTTCATTTGAATCGTAGACGAGGAATGCATAACACTTCGCAATGAATATTATATCTTATCATGAAACATAGATATGATATGCAATATCTCGTTTTAAGAAGCATTTGAACTCTATTCCTACGATACGTAGACATCTGCAAATGCCATTTCCTAGCGAGGAAGAGTCGCATTCACATTCATTTGAAGTGTAGACGAGGAATGCATAACACTTCGCAATGAATATTATATCTTATCATGAAACATAGATATGAGATGCAATATCTCGTTTTAAGAAGCATTTGAACTCTATTCCTACGATACGTAGACATCTGCAAACGCTATTTCCTAGCGAGGAAGTGTCGCATTTGCATTCATTTGAAGTGTAGACGAGGAATACATGATACTTCGCAAATCATATTATATCTTACCATGAAACAAAGAAATCAGATGCGATATCGCGTTTTAAGAAGCATTAGAAATCTATTGCTACGATACGTAGACATCTGCAAACGCTATTTCCTAGCGAGGAAGTGTCGCATTTACATTCATTTGAAGTGTAGACGAGGAATACATAACACTTCGCAGATCATATTATATCTTACCATGAAACATAGAAATGAGATGCGATATCGCGTTTTAAGAAGCATTAGAACTCTATCGCTACGATACCTAGACATCTGCAGACGCTATTTCCTAGCAAGGAAGTGCCGCTTTTACATTCTTTTGAAGTGTAGACGAGGAATACATAACACTTCGCAAATCATATTATATCTTACCCTGAAACATAGAAATGAGATGCGATATCGCGTTTTAAGAAGCATTAGAAATCTATTGCTACGATACGTAGACATCTGCAAACGCTATTTTCTTGCAAGGAAGTGTCGCATTTAATTTCACTTGAATCGTAGACGAGGAATGCATAACACTTCGCAATGAATACGATAACTTATCATGAAACATAGATATGAGATGCAATATCTCGTTTTAAGAAGCATTTGAACTCTATTCCTACGATACGTAGACATCTGCAAACGCTATTTCCTAGCGAGGAAGTGTCGCATTCACATTCATTTGAAGTGTAGACGAGGAATACATAACACTTCGCAAATCATATTATATCTTACCATGAAACATAGAAATGAGATGCGATATCGCGTTTTAAGAATCACAAGAACTCTACTGCTACGATACGTAGACAACTGCAAACGCTATTTCCTTGGAAGGAAGTGTCGCATTTACATTCAATTGAATCGTATACGTGGAGTGCATAACACTTCGCAATGAATATTATATCTTATCATGAAACATAGATATGAGATGCAATATCTCGTTTTAAGAAGCATTTGAACTCTATTGCTACGATACGTAGACATCTGCAAACGCTATTACCTAGCGAGGAAGTGTCGCATTTACATTCATTTGAATTGTTGACGAGGAATACATAACACTTCGCAAATCATATTATATCTTATCATGAAACATAGATATGAGATACAATATCTCGTTTTAAGAAGCATTTGAACTCTATTGCTACGATACCCAGACATCTGCAGACGCTATTTCCTAGCAAGGAAGTGTCGCATTTACATTCATTTGAAGTGTAGAAGAGGAATACATGACACTTCGCAAATCATATTATATCTTACCATGAAACATAGAAATGAGATGCGATATCGCGTTTTAAGTATCATAAGAACTCTATTGCTACGATACGTAGACATCTGCAAACGCTATTTCCTTGCAAGGAAGTGTGGCATTTACATTCATTTGAAGTGTAGACGAGGAATACATAACACTTCGCAAATCATATTATATCTTACCATGAAGCATTGAAATGAGATGCGATATCGCGTTTTAAGAAGCATTAGAACTCTATCGCTACGATACCTAGACATCTGCAGACGCCATTTCCTAGGAAGGAAGTGTCGCATTCACATTCATTTGAAGTGTAGACGAGGAATACATAACACTTCTCAAATCATATTATATCTTACCATGAAACATAGAAATGAAATGCGATATCGCGTTTTAAGAATCATAAGAACTCTATTGCTACGATACGTAGACATCTGCAAACGCTATTTCCTAGCAAGGAAGTGTCGCGCTTACATTCATTTGATGTGTAGACGAGGAATACATAATACTTCGCAAATCATATCATATCTTACCATGAAGCATAGGAATGAGATGCGATATCGCGTTTTAAGAAGCATTAGAACTCTATTGCTACGATACCTAGACATCTGCAGACGCTATTTCCTAGCAAGGAAGTGTCGCATTTACATTCATTTGAAGTGTAGACGAGGAATACATGACACTTCGCAAATCATATTATATCTTACCATGAAACATAGAAATGAGATGCGATATCGCGTTTTAAGAAGCATTAGAAATCTATTGCTACGATACGTAGACATCTGCAAACGCAATTTCCTAGCAAGGAAGTTTCGCATCTACATTCTTCTGAAGAGAATACGAGGTATACATAACACTTTACAATCAAAATTATATCCTATCATGCAACATAGAAATGAGATGCGATATCGCGTTTTAAGAAGCATTAGAACTCTATTGCTACGATACGTAGACATCTGCAAACGCTATTTCCTTGCAAGAAAATGTCGCATTTACATTCATTTGAAGTGTAGACGAGGAATACATAACACTTCGCAAATCATATTATATCTTACCATGAAACATAGAAATGAGATGCGATATCGCGGTTTAAGAAGCATTTGAACTCTATTGCTTCGATACGTAGACATCTGCAAACTCCATTTCCTTGCAAGGAAGTGTCGCATTTATATTCATTTGAAGTGTAGACGAGGAATACATAACACTTCGCAAATCATATTATATCTTACCATGAAACATAGAAATGAGATGCGATATCGCGTTTTAAGAATAATAAGAACTCTATTGCTACGATACGTAGACATCTGCAAACTCCATTTCCTTGCAAGGAAGTGTCGCATTTACATTCATTTGAATCGTAGACGAGGAATGCATAACACTTCGCAATGAATATTATGTCTTACCATGAAACATAGAAATGAGATGCGATATCGCGTTTTAAGAAGCATTAGAACTCTATTCCTACAATACGTAGACATTTGCAGACGCTATTTCCTAGCAAGGAAGAGTCGCATTTACATTCATTTGAAGTGTAGACGAGGAATACATGACACTTCGCAAATCATATTATATCTTACCATGAAACATAGAAATGAGATGCGATATCGCGTTTTAAGAAGCATTAGAAATCTATTGCTACGATACGTAGACATCTGCAAACGCTATTTCCTAGCAAGGAAGTTTCGCATTTACATTCATTTGAAGTGTAGGCGAGGAATACATAACACTTCGCAAATCATATTATATCTTACCATGAAACATAGAAATGAGATGCGATATCGCGTTTTAAGAAGCATAAGAACTCAATCGCTTTGATACGTAGACATCTGCAAACGCTATTTCCTAGCAAGGAAGTTTCGCATTTATATTCATTTGAAGTGTAGGCGAGGAATGCATAACACTTCGCAACGAATATTATATCTTACCATGAAACGTAGATATGAGATGCGATAACTCGTTTAAAGAAGCATTTGAACTCTATTGCTTCGATACGTAGACATCTGTAAATGCTATTTCCTTGCAAGGAAGTGTCGCATTTACATACTTTTAAAGTGAATGTGAGGTTTACATAACACTTCGCAATGAATATTATACCTTATCATGAAACATAGAAATGAGACACGATATCACGTTCTAAGAAGCACTAGAACTCTATCCCTTCGATACGTAAACATCTGCAAACGCTATTTCCTAGCAAGGAAGGGTCGCATTTACATTCATTTGAATCGTAGACGAGGAATGCATTACACTTTGCAATGAATATTATATCTTACCATGAAACATAGAAATGAGATGCGATAACGCGTTTTAAGAAGCATTAGAACTCTATCGCTACGATACCTAGACATCTGCAGACGCCATTTCCTAGGAAGGATGTGTCGCATTCACATTCATTCGAAGTGTAGACGAGGAATACATAACACTTCTCAAATCATATTATATCTTACCATGAAACATAGAAATGAAATGCGATATCGCGTTTTAAGAATCATAAGAACTCTATTGCTACGATACGTAGACAACTGCAAACGCTATTTCGTTGCAAGGAAGTGTCGCATTTACACTCATTTGAATCGTATACGAGGAATACATAACACATCGCAAATCATATTATATCTTACCATGAAACACGGAAATGAGATGCGATATCGCATTTTAAGAATCATAAGAACTCTATTGCTATGATACCTAGACATCTGCTGACGCTATTTCCTAGCAAGGAAGTGTCGCATTTACATTCATTTGAAGTGTAGACGAGGAATACATAACACTTCGCAAATCATATTATATCTTACCATGAAACATAGAAATGAGATGCGATATCGCGGTTTAAGAAGCATTTGAACTCTATTGCTTCGATACGTAGACATCTCCAAACTCCATTTCCTTGCAAGGAAGTGTCGCATTTATATTCGTTTGAAGTGTAGACGAGGAATACATAACACTTCGCAAATCATATTATATCTTACCATGAAACATAGAAATGAGATGCGATATCGCGTTTTAAGAATAATAAGAACTCTATTGCTACGATACGTAGACATCTGCAAACTCCATTTCCTTGCAAGGAAGTGTCGCATTTACATTCATTTGAATCGTAGACGAGGAATGCATAACACTTCGCAATGAATATTATATCTTATCATGAAACATAGATATGAGATGCGATATCTCGTTTTAAGAAGCATTTGAACTCTATTGCTTCGATACGTAGACATCTGTAAACGCTATTTCCTTGCAAGGAAATGTCGCATTTACATTCTTCTGAAGTGAATACGAGGTATACATAACAATGAATATTTACAATGAATATTATATCTTATCATGCGACACAGTAATGAGATGCGATATCGCGTTTTAAGAAGCATTAGAACTCTATTGCTACGAAACGTAGACATCTGCAAACGCTATTTCCTAGCAAGGAAGTGTCGCATTTACATTCATTTGAAGTGTAGGCGAGGAATACATAACACTTGGCAAATCATATTATATCTTACCATGAAACATAGAAATGAGATGCGATATCGCGTTTTAAGAAGCATTAGAACTCTATTCCTACGATACGTAGACATTTGCAGACGCTATTTCCTAGCAGGGAAGAGTCGCATTTACTTTCATTTGAAGTGTAGAGGAGGAATACATGACACTTCGCACATCATATTATATCTTACCATGAAGCATAGAAATGAGATGCGATATCGCGTTTTAAGAAGCATTAGAAATCTATTGCTACGATACGTAGACATCTGCTGACGCTATTTCCTAGCAAGGAAGTGTCGCATTTACATTCATTTGAAGTGTAGACGAGGAATACATAACACTTCGCAAATCATATTATATCTTACCATGAAACATAGAAATGAGATGCGATATCGCGGTTTAAGAAGCATTTGAACTCTATTGCTTCGATACGTAGACATCTCCAAACTCCATTTCCTTGCAAGGAAGTGTCGCATTTATATTCGTTTGAAGTGTAGACGAGGAATACATAACACTTCGCAAATCATATTATATCTTACCATGAAACATAGAAATGAGATGCGATATCGCGTTTTAAGAATAATAAGAACTCTATTGCTACGATACGTAGACATCTGCAAACTCCATTTCCTTGCAAGGAAGTGTCGCATTTACATTCATTTGAATCGTAGACGAGGAATGCATAACACTTCGCAATGAATATTATATCTTATCATGAAACATAGATATGAGATGCGATATCTCGTTTTAAGAAGCATTTGAACTCTATTGCTTCGATACGTAGACATCTGTAAACGCTATTTCCTTGCAAGGAAATGTCGCATTTACATTCTTCTGAAGTGAATACGAGGTATACATAACACTTTACAATGAATATTATATCTTATCATGCGACACAGTAATGAGATGCGATATCGCGTTTTAGGAAGCATTAGAACTCTATTGCTACGAAACGTAGACATCTGCAAACGCTATTTCCTAGCAAGGAAGTGTCGCATTTACATTCATTTGAAGTGTAGGCGAGGAATACATAACACTTGGCAAATCATATTATGTCTTACCATGAAACATAGGAATGAGATGCGATATCGCGTTTTAAGAAGCATTAGAACTCTATTCCTACGATACGTAGACATTTGCAGACGCTATTTCCTAGCAGGGAAGAGTCGCATTTACTTTCATTTGAAGTGTAGACGAGGAATACATGACACTTCGCACATCATATTATATCTTACCATGAAGCATAGAAATGAGATGCGATATCGCGTTTTAAGAAGCATTAGAAATCTATTGCTACGATACGTAGACATCTGCAAACGCTATTTCCTAGCAAGGAAGTTTCGCATTTACATTCATTTGAAGTGTAGGCGAGGAATACATAACACTTCGCAAATCATATCATATCTTACCATGAAGCATAGGAATGAGATGCGATATCGCGTTTTAAGAAGCATTAGAACTCTATTGCTACGATACATAGACATCTGCAGACGCTATTTCCTAGCATGGAAGTGTCGCATTTACATTCATTTGAAGTGTAGACGAGGAATACATGACACTTCGCAAATCATATTATATCTTACCATGAAACATAGAAATGAGATGCGATATCGCGTTTTAAGAAGCATTAGAAATCTATTGCTACGATACGTAGACATCTGCAAACGCAATTTCCTAGCAAGGAAGTTTCGCATCTACAATCTTCTGAAGAGAATACGAGGTATACATAACACTTTACAATCAAAATTATATCCTATCATGCAACATAGAAATGAGATGCGATATCGCGTTTTAAGAAGCATTAGAACTCTATTGCTACGATACGTAGACATCTGCAAACGCTATTTCCTTGCAAGAAAATGTCGCATTTACATTCGTCTGAAGTGAATACGAGGTATACATAACACTTTACAATGAATATTATATCTTATCATGCAACATAGTAATGAGATGCGATATCGCATTTTAAGAAGCATTAGAACTCTATTGCTACGATACGTAGACATCTGCAAACGCTATTTCCTATCAAGGAAGTATCGCATTAACGTCCATTTCATTCGTAGACGAGGAATGCATAACACTTCGCAATGAATATTATATCTTATCATGAAAAACAGATATGAGATGCAATATCTCGTTTTAAGAAGCATTTGAACTCTATTGCTATGATACCTAGACATCTGCTGACGCTATTTCCTAGCAAGGAAGTGTCGCATTTACATTCATTTGAAGTGTAGACGAGGAATACATAACACTTCGCAAATCATATTATATCTTACCATGAAACATAGAAATGAGATGCGATATCGCGGTTTAAGAAGCATTTGAACTCTATTGCTTCGATACGTAGACATCTGCAAACTCCATTTCCTTGCAAGGAAGTGTCGCATTTATATTCATTTGAAGTGTAGACGAGGAATACATAACACTTCGCAAATCATATTATATCTTACCATGAAACATAGAAATGAGATGCGATATCGCGTTTTAAGAATAATAAGAACTCTATTGCTACGATACGTAGACATCTGCAAACTCCATTTCCTTGCAAGGAAGTGTCACATTTACATTCATTTGAATCGTAGACGAGGAATGCATAACACTTCGCAATGAATATTATATCTTATCATGAAACATAGATATGAGATGCGATATCTCGTTTTAAGAAGCCTTTGAACTCTATTGCTTCGATACGTAGACATCTGTAAACGCTATTTCCTTGCAAGGAAATGTCGCATATACATTCTTCTGAAGTGAATACGAGGTATACATAACACTTTACAATGAATATTATATCTTATCATGCGACACAGTAATGAGATGCGATATCGCGTTTTAAGAAGCATTAGAACTCTATTGCTACGATACGTAGACATCTGCAAACGCTATTTCCTAGCAAGGAAGTGTCGCATTTACATTCATTTGATGTGTAGGCGAGGAATACATAACACTTGGCAAATCATATTATGTCTTACCATGAAACATAGAAATGAGATGCGATATCGCGTTTTAAGAAGCATTAGAACTCTATTCCTACAATACGTAGACATTTGCAGACGCTATTTCCTAGCAAGGAAGAGTCGCATTTACATTCATTTGAAGTGTAGACGAGGAATACATGACACTTCGCAAATCATATTATATCTTACCATGAAACATAGAAATGAGATGCGATATCGCGTTTTAAGAAGCATTAGAAATCTATTGCTACGATACGTAGACATCTGCAAACGCTATTTCCTAGCAAGGAAGTTTCGCATTTACATTCATTTGAAGTGTAGGCGAGGATACATAACACTTCGCAAATCATATTATATCTTACCATGAAACATAGAAATGAGATGCGATATCGCGTTTTAAGAAGCATAAGAACTCTATTGCTTTGATACGTAGACATCTGCAAACGCTATTTCCTAGCAAGGAAGTTTCGCATTTATATTCATTTGAAGTGTAGGCGAGGAATGCATAACACTTCGCAATGAATATTATATCTTATCATGAAACATAGATATGAGATGCGATATCTCGTTTTAAGAAGCATTTGGACTCTATTGCTTCGATACGTAGACATCTGTAAAATGCTATTTCCTTGCAAAGAAGTGTCGCATTTACATTCTTTTGAAGTGAATAATAGGTATACATAACACTTCTCAAGAATACTATACCTTGTCATGAAACGTAGAAATGAGATGCGATATCGCGTTTTAAGAAGCTTTAGAACTCTATTGCTACAATACGTAGACATCTGCAAACGCTATTTCCCAGAAAGGAAGGGTCGCATTTACATTCATTCGAATCGTAGACGAGGAATGCATAACACTTAGCAAATGAATATTATATCTTATCATGAAACATAGATATGAGATGCGATATCTCGTTTTAAGAAGCATTTGGACTCTATTGCTTCGATACGTAGACATCTGTAAATGCTATTTCCTTGCAAAGAAGTGTCGCATTTACATTCTTTTGAAGTGAATAATAGGTATACATAACACTTCGCAAGAATACTATACCTTGTCATGAAACGTAGAAATGAGATGCGATATCGCGTTTTAAGAAGCATTAGAACTCTATTGCTACGATACGTAGACATCTGCAAACGCTATTTCCCAGCAAGGAAGGGTCGCATTTACATTCATTTGAAGTGAAGGCGTGGAATACATAACACTTCGCAAATCATATTATATCTTACCATGAAACATAGAAATGAGATGCGATAATGCGTTTTAAGAAGCAAAAGAACTCTATTGCTTTGATACGTAGACATCGGCAAACGCTATTTCCTAGCAAGGAAGTGTCGCATTTACATTCATTTGAATGGTAGACGAGAAATGCGTAACACTTCGCAATGAATATTATATCTTACCATGAAACATAGAAATGAGATGCGATATCTCGTTTTAAGAAGCATTTGAACTCTATCGCTTCGATACGTAAACATCTGCAAACGCTATTTCCTAGCAAGGAAATGTCGCATTTACATTCATTTGAATCGTAGACGAGGAATGCATAACAGTTCGCAATGAATATTATATCTTATCGTGAAACATAGATATGAGATGCGATATCTCGTTTTGAGAAGCATTTGAACTCTATTGCTTCGATACGTAGACATCTGTAAACGCTATTTCCTTGCAAGGAAGTGTGGCATTTACATTCTTCTGAAGTGAATACAAGGTATACATAACACTTTACAATGAATATTATATCTTATCATGAAACATAGAAATGAGATGCTATATCGCGTTTTAAGAATCATAAGTACTCTACTGCTACGATACGTAGACATCTGCAAACGCTATTTCCTAGCGAGGAAGTGTCGCATTCACATTCATTTGAAGTGTAGACGAGGAATACATAACACTTCGCAAATCATATTATATCTTACCATGAAACATAGAAATGAGATGCGATATCGCGTTTTAAGAAACATAAGAACCCTATTGCTACGATACGTGGACATCTGCAAACGCTATTTCCTTGCATGGAAGTGTCGCATTTACATTCATTTGAAGTGTAGACGAGGAATACATAACACTTCGCAAATCATATTATATCTTACCATGAAACATAGAAATGAGATGCGATATTGTGTTTTGAGAAGCATTAGAACCCTATCGCTACGATACCTAGACATCTGCAGACGCTATTTCTTTGCAAGGAAGTGTCGCATTTACATTCATTTGAAGTGTAGACGAGGAATACATAACACTTCGCAAATCATATTATATCTTACCCTGAAACATAGAAATGAGATGCGATATCGCGTTTTAAGAAGCATTAGAAATCTATTGCTACGATACGTAGACATCTGCAAACGCTATTTCCTAGCGAGGAAGTGTCGCATTTACATTCATTTGAAGTGTAGACGAGGAATACATAACACTTCGCAGATCATATTATATCTTACCATGAAACATAGAAATGAGATGCGATATCGCGTTTTAAGAAGCATTAGAACTCTATCGCTACGATACCTAGACATCTGCAGACGCTATTTCCTAGCAAGGAAGTGCCGCTTTTACATTCTTTTGAAGTGTAGACGAGGAATACATAACACTTCGCAAATCATATTATATCTTACCCTGAAACATAGAAATGAGATGCGATATCGCGTTTTAAGAAGCATTAGAAATCTATTGCTACGATACGTAGACATCTGCAAACGCTATTTTCTTGCAAGGAAGTGTCGCATTTAATTTCACTTGAATCGTAGACGAGGAATGCATAACACTTCGCAATGAATACGATAACTTATCATGAAACATAGATATGAGATGCAATATCTCGTTTTAAGAAGCATTTGAACTCTATTCCTACGATACGTAGACATCTGCAAACGCTATTTCCTAGCGAGGAAGTGTCGCATTCACATTCATTTGAAGTGTAGACGAGGAATACATAACACTTCGCAAATCATATTATATCTTACCATGAAACATAGAAATGAGATGCGATATCGCGTTTTAAGAATCACAAGAACTCTACTGCTACGATACGTAGACAACTGCAAACGCTATTTCCTTGGAAGGAAGTGTCGCATTTACATTCAATTGAATCGTATACGTGGAGTGCATAACACTTCGCAATGAATATTATATCTTATCATGAAACATAGATATGAGATGCAATATCTCGTTTTAAGAAGCATTTGAACTCTATTGCTACGATACGTAGACATCTGCAAACGCTATTACCTAGCGAGGAAGTGTCGCATTTACATTCATTTGAATTGTTGACGAGGAATACATAACACTTCGCAAATCATATTATATCTTATCATGAAACATAGATATGAGATACAATATCTCGTTTTAAGAAGCATTTGAACTCTATTGCTAGGATACCCAGACATCTGCAGACGCTATTTCCTAGCAAGGAAGTGTCGCATTTACATTCATTTGAAGTGTAGAAGAGGAATACATGACACTTCGCAAATCATATTATATCTTACCATGAAACATAGAAATGAGATGCGATATCGCGTTTTAAGTATCATAAGAACTCTATTGCTACGATACGTAGACATCTGCAAACGCTATTTCCTTGCAAGGAAGTGTGGCATTTACATTCATTTGAAGTGTAGACGAGGAATACATAACACTTCGCAAATCATATTATATCTTACCATGAAGCATTGAAATGAGATGCGATATCGCGTTTTAAGAAGCATTAGAACTCTATCGCTACGATACCTAGACATCTGCAGACGCCATTTCCTAGGAAGGAAGTGTCGCATTCACATTCATTTGAAGTGTAGACGAGGAATACATAACACTTCTCAAATCATATTATATCTTACCATGAAACATAGAAATGAAATGCGATATCGCGTTTTAAGAATCATAAGAACTCTATTGCTACGATACGTAGACATCTGCAAACGCTATTTCCTAGCAAGGAAGTGTCGCGCTTACATTCATTTGATGTGTAGACGAGGAATACATAATACTTCGCAAATCATATCATATCTTACCATGAAGCATAGGAATGAGATGCGATATCGCGTTTTAAGAAGCATTAGAACTCTATTGCTACGATACCTAGACATCTGCAGACGCTATTTCCTAGCAAGGAAGTGTCGCATTTACATTCATTTGAAGTGTAGACGAGGAATACATGACACTTCGCAAATCATATTATATCTTACCATGAAACATAGAAATGAGATGCGATATCGCGTTTTAAGAAGCATTAGAAATCTATTGCTACGATACGTAGACATCTGCAAACGCAATTTCCTAGCAAGGAAGTTTCGCATCTACATTCTTCTGAAGAGAATACGAGGTATACATAACACTTTACAATCAAAATTATATCCTATCATGCAACATAGAAATGAGATGCGATATCGCGTTTTAAGAAGCATTAGAACTCTATTGCTACGATACGTAGACATCTGCAAACGCTATTTCCTTGCAAGAAAATGTCGCATTTACATTCATTTGAAGTGTAGACGAGGAATACATAACACTTCGCAAATCATATTATATCTTACCATGAAACATAGAAATGAGATGCGATATCGCGGTTTAAGAAGCATTTGAACTCTATTGCTTCGATACGTAGACATCTGCAAACTCCATTTCCTTGCAAGGAAGTGTCGCATTTATATTCATTTGAAGTGTAGACGAGGAATACATAACACTTCGCAAATCATATTATATCTTACCATGAAACATAGAAATGAGATGCGATATCGCGTTTTAAGAATAATAAGAACTCTATTGCTACGATACGTAGACATCTGCAAACTCCATTTCCTTGCAAGGAAGTGTCGCATTTACATTCATTTGAATCGTAGACGAGGAATGCATAACACTTCGCAATGAATATTATATCTTATCATGAAACATAGATATGAGATGCGATATCTCGTTTTAAGAAGCATTTGAACTCTATTGCTACGATACGTAGACATCTGCAAACGCTATTTCCTAGCAAGGAAGTGTCGCATTTACATTCATTTGATGTGTAGGCGAGGAATACATAACACTTGGCAAATCATATTATGTCTTACCATGAAACATAGAAATGAGATGCGATATCGCGTTTTAAGAAGCATTAGAACTCTATTCCTACAATACGTAGACATTTGCAGACGCTATTTCCTAGCAAGGAAGAGTCGCATTTACATTCATTTGAAGTGTAGACGAGGAATACATGACACTTCGCAAATCATATTATATCTTACCATGAAACATAGAAATGAGATGCGATATCGCGTTTTAAGAAGCATTAGAAATCTATTGCTACGATACGTAGACATCTGCAAACGCTATTTCCTAGCAAGGAAGTTTCGCATTTACATTCATTTGAAGTGTAGGCGAGGAATACATAACACTTCGCAAATCATATTATATCTTACCATGAAACATAGAAATGAGATGCGATATCGCGTTTTAAGAAGCATAAGAACTCAATCGCTTTGATACGTAGACATCTGCAAACGCTATTTCCTAGCAAGGAAGTTTCGCATTTATATTCATTTGAAGTGTAGGCGAGGAATGCATAACACTTCGCAACGAATATTATATCTTACCATGAAACGTAGATATGAGATGCGATAACTCGTTTAAAGAAGCATTTGAACTCTATTGCTTCGATACGTAGACATCTGTAAATGCTATTTCCTTGCAAGGAAGTGTCGCATTTACATACTTTTAAAGTGAATGTGAGGTTTACATAACACTTCGCAATGAATATTATACCTTATCATGAAACATAGAAATGAGACACGATATCACGTTCTAAGAAGCACTAGAACTCTATCCCTTCGATACGTAAACATCTGCAAACGCTATTTCCTAGCAAGGAAGGGTCGCATTTACATTCATTTGAATCGTAGACGAGGAATGCATTACACTTTGCAATGAATATTATATCTTACCATGAAACATAGAAATGAGATGCGATAACGCGTTTTAAGAAGCATTAGAACTCTATCGCTACGATACCTAGACATCTGCAGACGCCATTTCCTAGGAAGGATGTGTCGCATTCACATTCATTCGAAGTGTAGACGAGGAATACATAACACTTCTCAAATCATATTATATCTTACCATGAAACATAGAAATGAAATGCGATATCGCGTTTTAAGAATCATAAGAACTCTATTGCTACGATACGTAGACAACTGCAAACGCTATTTCGTTGCAAGGAAGTGTCGCATTTACACTCATTTGAATCGTATACGAGGAATACATAACACATCGCAAATCATATTATATCTTACCATGAAACACGGAAATGAGATGCGATATCGCATTTTAAGAATCATAAGAACTCTATTGCTATGATACCTAGACATCTGCTGACGCTATTTCCTAGCAAGGAAGTGTCGCATTTACATTCATTTGAAGTGTAGACGAGGAATACATAACACTTCGCAAATCATATTATATCTTACCATGAAACATAGAAATGAGATGCGATATCGCGGTTTAAGAAGCATTTGAACTCTATTGCTTCGATACGTAGACATCTCCAAACTCCATTTCCTTGCAAGGAAGTGTCGCATTTATATTCGTTTGAAGTGTAGACGAGGAATACATAACACTTCGCAAATCATATTATATCTTACCATGAAACATAGAAATGAGATGCGATATCGCGTTTTAAGAATAATAAGAACTCTATTGCTACGATACGTAGACATCTGCAAACTCCATTTCCTTGCAAGGAAGTGTCGCATTTACATTCATTTGAATCGTAGACGAGGAATGCATAACACTTCGCAATGAATATTATATCTTATCATGAAACATAGATATGAGATGCGATATCTCGTTTTAAGAAGCATTTGAACTCTATTGCTTCGATACGTAGACATCTGTAAACGCTATTTCCTTGCAAGGAAATGTCGCATTTACATTCTTCTGAAGTGAATACGAGGTATACATAACACTTTACAATGAATATTATATCTTATCATGCGACACAGTAATGAGATGCGATATCGCGTTTTAAGAAGCATTAGAACTCTATTGCTACGAAACGTAGACATCTGCAAACGCTATTTCCTAGCAAGGAAGTGTCGCATTTACATTCATTTGAAGTGTAGGCGAGGAATACATAACACTTGGCAAATCATATTATATCTTACCATGAAACATAGAAATGAGATGCGATATCGCGTTTTAAGAAGCATTAGAACTCTATTCCTACGATACGTAGACATTTGCAGACGCTATTTCCTAGCAGGGAAGAGTCGCATTTACTTTCATTTGAAGTGTAGACGAGGAATACATGACACTTCGCACATCATATTATATCTTACCATGAAGCATAGAAATGAGATGCGATATCGCGTTTTAAGAAGCATTAGAAATCTATTGCTACGATACGTAGACATCTGCTGACGCTATTTCCTAGCAAGGAAGTGTCGCATTTACATTCATTTGAAGTGTAGACGAGGAATACATAACACTTCGCAAATCATATTATATCTTACCATGAAACATAGAAATGAGATGCGATATCGCGGTTTAAGAAGCATTTGAACTCTATTGCTTCGATACGTAGACATCTCCAAACTCCATTTCCTTGCAAGGAAGTGTCGCATTTATATTCGTTTGAAGTGTAGACGAGGAATACATAACACTTCGCAAATCATATTATATCTTACCATGAAACATAGAAATGAGATGCGATATCGCGTTTTAAGAATAATAAGAACTCTATTGCTACGATACGTAGACATCTGCAAACTCCATTTCCTTGCAAGGAAGTGTCGCATTTACATTCATTTGAATCGTAGACGAGGAATGCATAACACTTCGCAATGAATATTATATCTTATCATGAAACATAGATATGAGATGCGATATCTCGTTTTAAGAAGCATTTGAACTCTATTGCTTCGATACGTAGACATCTGTAAACGCTATTTCCTTGCAAGGAAATGTCGCATTTACATTCTTCTGAAGTGAATACGAGGTATACATAACACTTTACAATGAATATTATATCTTATCATGCGACACAGTAATGAGATGCGATATCGCGTTTTAGGAAGCATTAGAACTCTATTGCTACGAAACGTAGACATCTGCAAACGCTATTTCCTAGCAAGGAAGTGTCGCATTTACATTCATTTGAAGTGTAGGCGAGGAATACATAACACTTGGCAAATCATATTATGTCTTACCATGAAACATAGGAATGAGATGCGATATCGCGTTTTAAGAAGCATTAGAACTCTATTCCTACGATACGTAGACATTTGCAGACGCTATTTCCTAGCAGGGAAGAGTCGCATTTACTTTCATTTGAAGTGTAGACGAGGAATACATGACACTTCGCACATCATATTATATCTTACCATGAAGCATAGAAATGAGATGCGATATCGCGTTTTAAGAAGCATTAGAAATCTATTGCTACGATACGTAGACATCTGCAAACGCTATTTCCTAGCAAGGAAGTTTCGCATTTACATTCATTTGAAGTGTAGGCGAGGAATACATAACACTTCGCAAATCATATCATATCTTACCATGAAGCATAGGAATGAGATGCGATATCGCGTTTTAAGAAGCATTAGAACTCTATTGCTACGATACATAGACATCTGCAGACGCTATTTCCTAGCATGGAAGTGTCGCATTTACATTCATTTGAAGTGTAGACGAGGAATACATGACACTTCGCAAATCATATTATATCTTACCATGAAACATAGAAATGAGATGCGATATCGCGTTTTAAGAAGCATTAGAAATCTATTGCTACGATACGTAGACATCTGCAAACGCAATTTCCTAGCAAGGAAGTTTCGCATCTACAATCTTCTGAAGAGAATACGAGGTATACATAACACTTTACAATCAAAATTATATCCTATCATGCAACATAGAAATGAGATGCGATATCGCGTTTTAAGAAGCATTAGAACTCTATTGCTACGATACGTAGACATCTGCAAACGCTATTTCTTTGCAAGGAAGTGTCGCATTTACATTCATTTGAAGTGTAGACGAGGAATACATGTCACTTCGCAAATCATATTATATCTTACCATGAAACATAGAATTCAGATGCGATATCGCGTTTTAAGAATCATAAGAACTCCATTGCTACGATACGCAGACATCTGCAAACGCTATTTCCTAGCGAGGAAGTGTCGCATTTACATTCATTTGAAGTGTAGACGAGGAATACATAACACTTCGCAAATAATATTATATCTTACCATGAAACATAGAAATGAGATACGGTATCGCGTTTTAAGAATCATAGGAACACTATTGCTACGATACGTAGACATCTGCAAACGCTATTTCCTAGCGAGGAAGTGTCGCATTCACATTCATTTGAAGTGTAGACGAGGAATACATAACGCTTCTCAAATCATATTATATCTTACCATGAAACATAGAAATGAGATGCGATATCGCGTTTTAAGAAGCATTAGAAATCTATTGCTACGATACGTAGACATCTGCAAACGCTATTTCCTAGCGAGGAAGTGTCGCATTCACATTCCTTTGAAGTGTAGACGAGGAATACATAACACTTCGCAAATCATATTATATCTTACCATGAAACATAGAAATCGGATGCGATATCGCGTTTTAAGAATCATAAGAACTCTATTGCTACAATACGTAGACATCTGCAAACGCTATTTCCTTGCAAGGAAGTGTCGCATTTACGTTCATTTGAAGTGTAGACGAGGAATACATAACACTTCGCATATCATATTATATTTTACCATGAAACATAGAAATGAGATGCGATATCGCGTTTTAAGAAGCATTAGAAATCTATTGCTACGATACATAGACATCTGCAAACGCTATTTCCTAGCGAGGAAGTGTCGCATTTACATTCATTTGAAGTGTAGACGAGGAATACATAACACTTCGCAAATAATATTATATCTTACCATAAAACATAGAAATGAGATGCGATATCGCGTTTTAAGAATCATATGAACACTATTGCTACGATACGTAGACATCTGCAAACGCTATTTCCTAGCGAGGAAGTGTCGCATTCACATTCATTTGAAGTGTAGACGAGGAATACATAACGCTTCACAAATCATATTATATCTTACCATGAAACATAGAAATGAGATGCGATATCGCGTTTTAAGAAGCATTAGAAATCTATTGCTACGATACGTAGACAACTGCAAACGCTATTTCCTAGCGAGGAAGTCTCGCATTTACATTCATTTGAAGTGTAGACGAGGAATACATAACACTTCGCACATCATATTATATCATACCATGAAACATAGAAATGAGATGCGATATCGCGTTTTAAGAAGCATTAGAACACTATTGCTACGATAGGTAGACTTCTGCAAACGCTATTTCCTTGCAAGTTAGTGTCGCATTTACATTCATTTGAAGTGTAGACGAGTAATACATAACACTTCGCAAATCATATTATATCTTACCATGAAACATAGAAATGAGATGCGATATCGCGTTTTAAGAAGCATTAGGACTCTATCGCTACGATACCTAGACATCTGCAGACGCTATTTCCTAGCGAGGAAGTGTCGCATTTACATTCATTTGAAGTGTAGACGAGGAATACATAACACTTCGCAAATACTATTATATCTTACCATGAAACATAGAAATGAGATACGGTATCGCGTTTTAAGAATCATAGGAACACTATTGCTACGATACGTAGACATCTGCAAACGCTATTTCCTAGCGAGGAAGTGTCGCATTCACATTCATTTGAAGTGTAGACGAGGAATACATAACGCTTCTCAAATCATATTATATCTTACCATGAAACATAGAAATGAGATGCGATATCGCGTTTTAAGAAGCATTAGAACTCTATCGCTACGATACCTAGACATCTGCAGACGCTATTTCCTAGCGAGGAAGTGTCGCATTTACATTCATTTGAAGTGTAGACGAGGAATACATAACACTTCGCAAATAATATTATATCTTACCATGAAACATAGAAATGAGATACGGTATCGCGTTTTAAGAATCATAGGAACACTATTGCTACGATACCTAGACATCTGCAGACGCTATTTCCTAGCGAGGAAGTGTCGCATTCACATTCATTTGAATTGTAGACGAGGAATACATAACGCTTCTCAAATCATATTATATCTTACCATGAAACATAGAAATGAGATGCGATATCGCGTTATAAGAAGCATTAGAAATCTATTGCTACGACACGTAGAA
Source organism: Xylocopa sonorina (assembly GCF_050948175.1). Lineage (NCBI taxonomy): Eukaryota > Metazoa > Arthropoda > Insecta > Hymenoptera > Apidae > Xylocopa > Xylocopa sonorina. Next base: position 390,376 of record NW_027490337.1, read on the forward strand.
ATCTGCAAACGCTATTTCCTTGCAAGGAAGTGTCGCATTTACATTCATTTGAAGTGTAGACGAGGAATACATGACACTTCGCAAATCATATTATATCTTACCATGGAACATAGAAATGAGATGCGATATCGCGTTTTAAGAAACATAAGAACTCTATTGCTACGATACGTGGACATCTGCAAACGCTATTTCCTAGCGAGGAAGTATCGCATTTACATTCATTTGAAGTGTAGACGAGGAGTACATAACACTTCGCAAATCATGTTATATCTTACCATGAAACGTAGAAATGAGATGCGATATCTCGCTTTAAGACGCATTTGATCTCTATTGCTTCGATACGTAGACATCTGCAAACGCTATTTCCTTGCAAGGAAGTGTCGCATTTACATTCATTTGAATCGTAGACGAGGAATGCATAACACTTCGCAATGAATGTTATATCTTATCATGAAACATAGATATGAGATGCAATATCTCCTTTTAAGAAGCATTTGAACTCTATTGCTACGATACGTAGACATCTGCAAACGCTATTTCCTTGCAAGGAAGTGTCGCATTTATATTCATTTGAATCGTAGACGAGGAATGCATAACACTTCGCAAATCATATTATATCTTACCATGAAACATAGAAATGAGATGCGATATCGCGTTTTAAGAAGCATTAGAACTCTATTGCTACGGCTCCTAGACATCTGCAGACGCTATTTCCTAGCAAGGAAGTGTCGCATTTACATTCATTTGAAGTGTAGACGAGGAATACATAACACTTCGCAAATCATGATATATCTTACCATGAAACATAGAAATGAGATGCGATATCGCGTTTTAAGTATCATATGTACTCTATTGCTACGATACGTAGACATCTGGAATCGTTATTTCCTTGCAAGGAAGTGTCGGATTTACATTCATTGGAATCGTAGACGAGGAATGCATAACACTTCGCAATGAATATTATATCTTATCATTAAACATAGTTATGAGAAGCAATATATCGTTTTAAGATGCATTTGAAATCTATTGCTACGATACCTAGACATTTGCAGACGCTATTTCCTAGCAAGGAAGTGTCGCATTTACATTCATTTGAAGTGTAGACGAGGAATACATGACACTTCGCAAATCATATTATATCTTACCATGAAACATAGAAATGAGATGCGATATCGCGTTTAAAGAAGCACTAGAACACTATTGCTACGATAGGTAGACATTTGCAAACGCTATTTCCTTGCAAGGCAGTGTCGCATTTACATTCATTTGAAGTGTAGAGGAGGAATACATAACACTTCGCAAATCATATTATATCTTACCATGAATCATAGAAATGAGATGCGATATCGCGTTTTAAGAATCATAAGAACTCTATTGCTACGATACGTAGACATCTGCAAACGCTATTTCCTTGCAAGGAAGTGTCGCATTTACATTCATTTGAATCGTAGACGAGGAATGCATAACACTTCGCAATGAATGTTATATCTTATCATGAAACATAGATATGAGATGCAATATCTCCTTTTAAGAAGCATTTGAACTCTATTGCTACGATACGTAGACATCTGCAAACGCTATTTCCTTGCAAGGAAGTGTCGCATTTATATTCATTTGAATCGTAGACGAGGAATGCATAACACTTCGCAAATCATATTATATCTTACCATGAAACATAGAAATGAGATGCGATATCGCGTTTTAAGAAGCACTAGAACACTATTGCTACGATAGGTAGACATTTGCAAACGCTATTTCCTGGCAAGGAAGTGTCGCAATTACGTTCATTTGAAGTGTAGACGAGGAATACATAACACTTCGCAAATCATATTATACCTTACCATGAACCATAGAAATGAGAAGCGATATCACGTTCTAAGAATCATAAGAACTCTATTGCTACGATACGTAGACATCTGCAAACGCTGTTTCCTTGCAAGGAAGTGTCGCATTTACATTCATTTGTATTGTAGACGAGGAATGCATAACACTTCGCAATGAATATTGTATCTTATCATTAAACATAGAAGTGAGATGCAATATCTCGTTTTAAGAAGCATTACAACTCTATTGCTACAATGCCTAGACATCTGCAGACGCTATTTCCTATCAAGGAAGTGTCGCATTTACATTCATTTGAAGTGTAGACGAGGAATACATGACACTTCGCAAATCATATTATATCTTACCATGAAACACAGAAATGAGATGCGATATCGCGTTTTAAGAAGCATTAGAAATCTATTGCTACGATAGGTAGACATTTGCAAACGCTATTTCCTTGCAAGGCAGTGTCGCATTTACATTCATTTGAAGTGTAGAGGAGGAATACATAACACTTCGCAAATCATATTATATCTTACCATGAATCATAGAAATGAGATGCGATATCGCGTTTTAAGAATCATAAGAACTCTATTGCTACGATACGTAGACATCTGCAAACGCTATTTCCTTGCAAGGAGGTGTCGCAATTACATTCATTTGAAGTGTAGACGAGGAATACATAACACTTCGCAAATCATATTATATCTTACCATGAAACATAGAAATGAGATGCGATATCTCGTTTTAAGAATCATAAGAACACTACTGCTACGATACGTAGACATCTGCAAACGCTATTTCCTATCGAGGAAGTGTCGCATTCACATTCATTTGAAGTGTAGACGAGGAATACATTACGCTTCGCAAATCATATTAAATCTTACCATGAAAGATAGAAATGAGATGCGATATCTCGTTTTAAGAAGCATTTGATCTCTATTGCTTCGATACGTAGACATCTGCAAACGCTATTTCCTTGCAAGGAAGTGTCGGATTTACATTCATTTGAATCGTAGACGAGGAATGCATAACACTTCGCAATGAATATTACATCTTGCCATGAAACATAGAAATGAGATGCGATATCGCGTTTTAAGAAGCATTACAACTCTATTGCTACGATACGTAGACATCTGCAAACGCTATTTCCTTGCAAGGAAGTGTCGGATTTACATTCATTTGAATCGTAGACGAGGAATGCATAACACTTCGCAATGAATATTTTATCTTATCATTAAACATAGTTATGAGAAGCAATATATCGTTTTAAGATGCATTTGAAATCTATTGCTACGATACCTAGACATCTGCAGACGCTATTTCCTAGCAAGGAAGTGTCGCATTTACATTCATTTGAAGTGTAGACGAGGAATACATGACACTTCGCAAATCACATTATATCTTACCATGAAACATAGAAATGAGATGCGATACCTCGTTTTAAGACGCATTTGATCTCTATTGCTTCGAGACGTAGACATCTGCAAACGCTATTTCCTTGCAAGGAAGTGTCGCATTTACATTCATTTGAATCGTAGACGAGGAATGCATAACACTTCGCAATGAATGTTATATCTTATCATGAAACATAGATATGAGATGCAATATCTCGTTTTAAGAAGCATTTGGACTCTATTGCTACGATACGTAGACATCTGCAAACGCTATTTCCTTGCAAGGAAGTGTCGCATTTATATTCATTTGAATCGTAGACGAGGAATGCATAACACTTCGCAAATCATATTATATCTTACCATGAAACATAGAAATGAGATGCGATATCGCGTTTTAAGAAGCATTAGAACTCTATTGCTTCGATACGTAGACATCTGCAAACGCTATTTCCTAGCGAGGAAGTATCGCATTCACATTCATTTGAAGTGTAGACGAGGAATACATAACACTTCGCAAATCATGTTATTTCTTACCATGAAACATAGAAATGAGATGCGATTTCGCGTTTTAAGAATCATATGAACTCTATTGCTACTATACGTAGACATCTGCAAACGCTATTTCCTAGCGAGGAAGTATCGCATTCACATTGATTTGAAGTGTAGACGAGGAATACATAACACTTCGCAAATCATGTTACATCTCACCATGAAACATAGAAATGAGATGCGATTTCGCGTTTTAAGAATCTTATGAACTCTATTGCTACGATACGTAGACATCTGCAAACGCTATTTCCTAGCGAGGAAGTACCGCATTCCCACTCATTTGAAGTGTAGACGAGGAATACATAACACTTCGCAAATCATGATATATCTTACCATGAAACATAGAAATGAAATGCGATATCGCGTTTTAAGTATCATATGAACTCCATTGCTACGATACGTAGACATCTGGAATCGTTATTTCCTTGCAAGGAAGTGTCGCATTTACTTTCATTTGAATCGTAGACGAGGAGTGCATAACACTTCGCAATGAATATTACATCTTACCATGAAACATAGAAATGAGATGCGATATCGCGTTTTAAGAAGCATTACAACTCTATTGCTACGATACGTAGACATCTGCGAACGCTATTTCCTTGCAAGGAAGTGTCGGATTTACATTCATTTGAATCGTAGACGAGGAATGCATAACACTTCGCAATGAATATTATATCTTATCATTAAACATAGATATGAGAAGCAATATATCGTTTTAAGATGCATTTGAAATCTATTGCTACGATACCTAGACATTTGCAGACGCTACTTCCTAGCAAGGAAGTGTCGCATTTACATTCATTTGAAGTGTAGACGAGGAATACATGACACTTCGCAAATCATATTATATCTTACCATGATACATAGATATGAGATGCGATATCGCGTTTTAAGAAGCACTAGAACACTATTGCTACGATAGGTAGACATTTGCGAACGCTATTTCCTGGCAAGGAAGTGTCGCAATTACGTTCATTTGAAGTGTAGACGAGGAATACATAACACTTCGCAAATCATATTATATCTTACCATGAAACATAGAAATGAGATGCGATATCTCGTTTTAAGAAGCATTTGATCTCTATTGCTTCGATACGTAGACATCTGCAAACGCTATTTCCTTGTAAGGAAGTGTCGCATTTACATTTATTTGAATCGTAGACGAGGAATGCATAACACTTCGCAATGAATATTATATCTTATCATGAAACATAGATATGAGATGCAATATCTCGTTTTAAGAAGCATTTGAACTCTATTGCTACGGTACCTAGACATCTGCAGACGCTATTTCCTAGCAAGGAAGTGTCGCATTTACATTCATTTGAAGTGTAGACGAGGAATACATGACACTTCGCAAATCATATTATATCTTACCAAGAAACATAGAAATGAGATGCGATATCGCGTTTTAAGAAGCATTAGAAAGCTATTGGTACGATACGTAGACATCTGCAAACGCTATTTCCTTGCAAGGAAGTGTTGCATTTACATTCATTTGAAGTGTAGAGGAGGAATACACAAGAGTTCGCAAATCATATTACATCTTACCATGAAACATAGAAATGAGATGCTATATCGCGTTTTATGGAGCATTAGAACTCTATCGCTACGATACCTAGACATCTGCAGACGCTATTTCCTAGCAAGGAAGTGCCGCATATACATTCATTTGAAGTGTAGACGAGGAATGCATAACACTTCGCAATGAATGTTATATCTTATCATGAAACATAGATATGAGATGCAATATCTCGTTTTAAGAAGCATCAGAAAGCTATTGCTACGATACGTAGACATCTGCAAACGCTATTTCCTAGCGAGGAAGTATCGCATTCACATTGATTTGAAGTGTAGACGAGGAATACATGACACTTCGCAAATCATGTTATATCTTACCATGAAACATAGAAATGAGATGCGATATCGCGTTTTAAGAATCTTATGAACTCTATTGCTACGATACGTAGACATCTGCAAACGCTATTTCCTTGCAAGGAAGTGTCGCATTTACTTTCATTTGAATCGTAGACGAGGAATGCATAACGCTTCGCAATGAATATTATATCTTATCATGAAACATAGATATGAGATGCAATATCGCGTTTTGAGAAGCACTAGAACACTATTGCTACGATAGGTAGACATTTGCAAACGCTATTTCCTGGCAAGGAAGTGTCGCAATTACGTTCAATTGAAGTGTAGACGATGAATACATAACAGTTCGCAAATCATATTATATCATACCATGAAACATAGGAATGTGATGCGATATCGCGTTTTAAGAAGCATTAGAAAAATATCGCTACGGTACCTAGACATCTGCAGACGCTATTTCCTAGCAAGGAAGTGTCGCATTTACATTCAATTGAAGTGTGGACGTGGAATACATAACACTTCGCAAATCATATTATATCTTACCATGAAACATAGAAATGAGATGCGATATCGCGTTTTAAGAATCATAAGAACACTACTGCTACGATACGTAGACAACTGCAAACGGTATTTCCTTGCAAGGAAGTGTCGCATTTACATTCATTTAAATCGTATACGAGGAATGCATAACACTTCGCAATGAATATTATATCTTATCATGAAACATAGAAATGAGATGCGATATCGCGTTTTAAGAATCATAAGAACACTATTGCTACGATACGTAGACATCTGCAAACGCTATTTCCTTGCAAGGAAGTGTCGCATTTACATTCATTTGAATCGTATACGAGGAATGCATAACACTTCGCAGTGAATATTATATCTTATCATGAAACATAGATATGAGATGCGATATCGCGTTTATAGAATCATATGAACTCTATTGCTACGATACGTAGACATCTGCAAACGCTATTTCCTTGCAAGGAAGTGTCGCATTTACTTTCATTTGAATCGTAGACGATTAATGCATAACACTTCGCAAATCATATTATATCTTACCATGAAACATAGAAATGAGATGCGATATCGCGTTCTAAGAAGCGTTAGAACTCTATTGCTACGATACCTAGACATCTGCAGACGCTATTTCCTAGCAAGGAAGTGTCGCATTTACATTCAGTTGAAGTGTAGACGAGGAATACATGACACTTCGCAAATCATATTATATCTTACCAAGAAACATAGAAATGAGATGCGATATCGCGTTTTAAGAAGCATTAGAAAGCTATTGCTACGATACGTAGACATCTGCAAACGCTATTTCCTTGCAAGGAAGTGTCGCATTTACTTTCATTTGAATCGTAGACGAGGAATGCATAACACTTCGCAAATCATATTATATCTTACCATGAAACATAGAAATGAGATGCGATATCGCGTTTTAAGAAGCATTAGAACTCTTTTGCTACGGTACCTAGAAATCTGCAGACGCTATTTCCTAGCAAGAAAGTGTCGCATTTACATTCATTTGAAGTGTAGACGAGGAATACATAACACTTCGCAAATCATATTATATCTTACCATGAAACATAGAAATGAGATGCGATATCGCGTTTTAAGTGTCATATGAACTCTATTGCTACGATACGTAGACATCTGTAATGGTTATTTCCTTGCAAGGAAGTGTCGCATTTACATTCATTTGAATCGTAGACGAGGAATGCATAACACATCGCAATGTATATTATATCTTATCATGAAACATAGATATGAGATGCAATATCTCGTTTTAAGAAGCATTTGAACTCTATTGCTTCGATACGTAGACATCAGCAAACGCTATTTCCTTGCAAGGAAGTGTCGCATTTACATTCATTTGAAGTGTAGACGAGGAATACATAACACTTCGCAAATCATATTATATCTTACCATGAAACATAGAAATGAGATGCGATATCTCGTTTTAAGAAGCATTAGAACACTGTTGCTACGATAGGTAGACATTTGCAAACGCTATTTCCTTGCAAGGAAGTGTCGCGTTTACTTTCATTTGAAGTGTAGAGGAGGAATACATAACACTTCGCAAATCATATTGCATCATACCATGAAACATTGAAATGAGATGCGATATCGCGTTTTAAGAAGCTTTAGAACTCTATTGCTACGATACCTAGATATCTGCAGACGCTATTTCCTAGCAAGGAAGTGTCGCATTTACATTCATTTGAAGTGTAGACGTGGAATACATGACACTTCGCAAATCATATTATATCTTACCATGATACATAGAAATGAGATGCGATATCGCATTTTAAGAAGGATTAGAAAGCTATTGCTACGATACGTGGACATCTGCAAATGCTATTTCCCAGCGAGGAAGTATCGCATTCACATTCGTTTGAAGTGTAGACGAGGAATACATGACACTTCGCAAATCATATTATATCTTACCAAGAAACATAGAAATGAGATGCGATATCGCGTTTTAAGAAGCATTAGAAATCTATTGCTACGATACGTAGACATCTGCAAACGCTATTTCCAAGCGAGGAAGTATCGCATTCACATTCCTTTGAAGTGTAAACGAGGAATACATAACACTTCGCAAATCATATTATATCTTACCATGAAACATAGAAATGGGATGCAATATCTCGTTTTAAGAAGCATTTGAATTCTATTGCTATGATACCTAGACATCTGCTGACGCTATTTCCTAGCAAGGAAGTGTCGCATTTACATTCATTTGAAGTGTAGACGAGGAATACATAACACTTCGCAAATCATATTATATCTTACCATGAAACATAGAAATGAGATGCGGTATCGCGTTTTAAGAAGCATTAGAAAGCTATTGCTACGATACGTAGACATCTGCAAACGCTATTTCCTAGCGAGGAAGTATCGCATTCACATTCATCTGAAGTGTAGACGAGGAATACATAACACTTCGCAAATCATGTTATATCTTACCATGAAACATAGAAATGAGATGCGATATCGCGTTTTAAGAAACATAAGAACCCTATTGCTACGATACCTAGAAATCTGCAAACTCTATTTCCTTGCAAGGAAGTGTCGCATTTACATTCATATGAAGTGTAGACGAGGAATACATAACACTTCGCAAATCATATTATATCTTACCATGAAACATAGAAATGAGATGCGATATCGCGTTTTAAGAAGCATTAGAACTCTATCGCTACGATACCTAGACATCTGCGGACGCTATTTCCTAGCGAGTAAGTGTCGCATTTACATTCATTTGAAGTGTAGACGAGGAATACATAACACTTCGCAAATCATATTATATCTTACCATGAAACATAGAAATGAGATACGGTATCGCGTTTTAAGAATCATAGGAACACTATTGCTACGATACGTAGACATCTGCAAACGCTATTTCCTAGCGAGGAAGTGTCGCATTCACATTCATTTGAAGTGTAGACGAGAAATACATAACACTTCTCAAATCATATTATATTTTACCATGAAACATAGAAATGAGATGCGATATCGCGTTCTAAGAAGCGTTAGAACTCTATTGCTACGATACCTAGACATCTGCAGACGCTATTTCCTAGCAAGGAAGTGTCGCATTTACACTCAATTTAAGTGTAGACGAGGAATACATGACACTTCGCAAATCATATTATATCTTACCAAGAAACATAGAAATGAGATGCGATATCGCGTTTTAAGAAGCATTAGAAATCTATTGCTACGATACGTAGACATCTGCAAACGCTATTTCCAAGCGAGGAAGTATCGCATTCACATTCCTTTGAAGTGTAAACGAGGAATACATAACACTTCGCAAATCATATTATATCTTACCATGAAACATAGAAATGGGATGCAATATCGCGTTTTAAGAATCATAAGAACTCTATTGCTACGATACGTAGACATCTGCAGACGCTATTTCCTTGCAAGGAAGTGTCGCATTTACATTCATTTGAAGTGTAGACGAGGAATACATAACACTTCGCAAATCATATTATATCTTACCATGAAACATAGAAATGAGATGCGATATCGCGTTTTAAGAAGCATTAGAACTCTATCGCTACGATACCTAGACAACTGCAGACGCTATTTCCTAGCGAGTAAGTGTCGCATTTACATTCATTTGAAGTGTTGACGAGGAATACATAACACTTCGCAAATCGTATTATATCTTACCATGAAACATAGAAATGAGATACGGTATCGCGTTTTAAGAATCATAGGAACACTATTGCTACGATACGTAGACATCTGCAAATGCTATTTCCTTGCAAGGAAGTGTCGCATTTACATTCATTTGAATCGTAGACGAGGAATGCATAACACTTGGCAATGAGTATTATATCTTATCATGAAACATAGATATGAGATGCAATATCTCGTTTTAAGAAGCATTTGAACTCTATTGCTACGATACGTAGAAATCTGCAAACGCTATTTCCTTGCAAGGAAGTGTCGCATTTACATTCATTTGAAGTGTAGACGAGGAATACATAACACCTCTCAAATCATATTATATCTTACCATGAAACATAGAAATGAGATGCGATATCGCGTTTTAAGAAGCATTAGAAATCTATTGCTACGATACGTAGACATCTGCAAACGCTATTTCCTAGCGAGGAAGTGTCGCATTCACATTCCTTTGAAGTGTAGACGAGGAATACATAACACTTCGCAAATCATATTATATCTTACCATGAAACATAGAAATGAGATGCGATATCGCGTTTTAAGAATCATAAGAACTCTATTGCTACGATACGTAGACATCTGCAAACGCTATTTCCTTGCAAGGAAGTGTCGCATTTACATTCATTTGAAGTGTAGACGAGGAATACATAACACTTCGCAAATCATATTATATCTTACCATGAAACATAGAAATGAGATGCGATATCGCGTTTTAAGAAGCATTAGAAATCTATTGCTAGGATACGTAGACATCTGCAAACTCTATTTCCTAGCGAGGAAGTGTCGCATTCACATTCCTTTGACGTGTAGACGAGGAATACATAACACTTCGCAAACCATATAATATCTTACCATGAAACATAGAAATGAGATGCGATATCGCGTTTTAAGAATCATAAGAACTCTATTGCTACGATACGTAGACATCTGCAAACGCTATTTCCTAGCGAGGAAGTGTCGCATTCACATTCATTTGAAGTGTAGACGAGAAATACATAACACTTCTCAAATCATATTATATTTTACCATGAAACATAGAAATGAGATGCGATATCGCGTTCTAAGAAGCGTTAGAACTCTATTGCTACGATACCTAGACATCTGCAGACGCTATTTCCTAGCAAGGAAGTGTCGCATTTACACTCAATTTAAGTGTAGACGAGGAATACATGACACTTCGCAAATCATATTATATCTTACCAAGAAACATAGAAATGAGATGCGATATCGCGTTTTAAGAAGCATTAGAAATCTATTGCTACGATACGTAGACATCTGCAAACGCTATTTCCAAGCGAGGAAGTATCGCATTCACATTCCTTTGAAGTGTAAACGAGGAATACATAACACTTCGCAAATCATATTATATCTTACCATGAAACATAGAAATGAGATGCGATATCGCGTTTTAAGAATCATAAGAACTCTATTGCTACGATACGTAGACATCTGCAAACGCTATTTCCTTGCAAGGAAGTGTCGCATTTACATTCATTTGAAGTGTAGACGAGGAATACATAACACTTCGCAAATCATATTATATCTTACCATGAAACATAGAAATGAGATGCGATATCGCGTTTTAAGAAGCATTAGAAATCTATTGCTAGGATACGTAGACATCTGCAAACTCTATTTCCTAGCGAGGAAGTGTCGCATTCACATTCCTTTGACGTGTAGACGAGGAATACATAACACTTCGCAAACCATATAATATCTTACCATGAAACATAGAAATGAGATGCGATATCGCGTTTTAAGAATCATAAGAACTCTATTGCTACGATACGTAGACATCTGCAAACGCTATTTCCTAGCGAGGAAGTGTCGCATTCACATTCATTTGAAGTGTAGACGAGGAATACATAACTCTTCGCAAATCATATTATATCTTACCATGAAACATAGAAATGAGATACGGTATTGCGTTTTAAGAATCATAAGAACACTATTGCTACGATACGTAGACATCTGCAAACGCTATTTCCTAGCGAGGAAGTGTCGCATTCACATTCATTTGAAGTGTAGACGAGAAATACATAACACTTCTCAAATCATATTATAGCTTACCATGAAACATAGAAATGAGATGCGATATCGCGTTTTAAGAAGCATTAGAAATCTATTGCTACGACACGTATGCATCTGCAAACGCTATTTCCTTGCAAGGAAGTGTCGCATTTACATTCATTTGAATCGTAGACGAGGAATACATAACACTTCGCAAATCATATTATATCTTACCATGAAACATAGAAATGAGATGCGATATCGCGTTTTAAGAAACATAAGAACTCTATTGCTACGATACCTAGAAATCTGCAAACGCTATTTCCTTGCAAGGAAGTGTCGCATTTACATTCATATGAAGTGTAGACGAGGAATACATAACACTTCGCAAATCATATTATATCTTACCATGAAACATAGAAATGGGATGCAATATCGCGTTTTAAGCATCATAAGAACTCTATTGCTACGATACGTAGACATCTGCAGACGCTATTTCCTTGCAAGGAAGTGTCGCATTTACATTCATTTGAAGTGTAGACGAGGAATACATGACACTTCGCAAATCATATTATATCTTACCATGAAACATAGAAATGAGATGCGATATCGCGTTCTAAGAAGCGTTAGAACTCTATTGCTACGATACCTAGACATCTGCAGACGCTATTTCCTAGCAAGGAAGTGTCGCATTTACACTCAATTTAAGTGTAGACGAGGAATACATGACACTTCGCAAATCATATTATATCTTACCAAGAAACATAGAAATGAGATGCGATATCGCGTTTTAAGAAGCATTAGAAATCTATTGCTACGATACGTAGACATCTGCAAACGCTATTTCCAAGCGAGGAAGTATCGCATTCACATTCCTTTGAGGTGTAAACGAGGAATACATAACACTTCGCAAATCATATTATATCTTACCATGAAACATAGAAATGAGATGCGATATCGCGTTTTAAGAATCATAAGAACTCTATTGCTACGATACGTAGACATCTGCAAACGCTATTTCCTTGCAAGGAAGTGTCGCATTTACATTCATTTGAAGTGTAGACGAGGAATACATAACACTTCGCAAATCATATTATATCTTACCATGAAACATAGAAATGAGATGCGATATCGCGTTTTAAGAAGCATTAGAAATCTATTGCTAGGATACGTAGACATCTGCAAACTCTATTTCCTAGCGAGGAAGTGTCGCATTCACATTCCTTTGACGTGTAGACGAGGAATACATAACACTTCGCAAACCATATAATATCTTACCATGAAACATAGAAATGAGATGCGATATCGCGTTTTAAGAATCATAAGAACTCTATTGCTACGATACGTAGACATCTGCAAACGCTATTTCCTAGCGAGGAAGTGTCGCATTCACATTCATTTGAAGTGTAGACGAGGAATACATAACTCTTCGCAAATCATATTATATCTTACCATGAAACATAGAAATGAGATACGGTATTGCGTTTTAAGAATCATAAGAACACTATTGCTACGATACGTAGACATCTGCAAACGCTATTTCCTAGCGAGGAAGTGTCGCATTCACATTCATTTGAAGTGTAGACGAGAAATACATAACACTTCTCAAATCATATTATAGCTTACCATGAAACATAGAAATGAGATGCGATATCGCGTTTTAAGAAGCATTAGAAATCTATTGCTACGACACGTATGCATCTGCAAACGCTATTTCCTTGCAAGGAAGTGTCGCATTTACATTCATTTGAATCGTAGACGAGGAATACATAACACTTCGCAAATCATATTATATCTTACCATGAAACATAGAAATGAGATGCGATATCGCGTTTTAAGAAACATAAGAACTCTATTGCTACGATACCTAGAAATCTGCAAACGCTATTTCCTTGCAAGGAAGTGTCGCATTTACATTCATATGAAGTGTAGACGAGGAATACATAACACTTCGCAAATCATATTATATCTTACCATGAAACATAGAAATGGGATGCAATATCGCGTTTTAAGCATCATAAGAACTCTATTGCTACGATACGTAGACATCTGCAGACGCTATTTCCTTGCAAGGAAGTGTCGCATTTACATTCATTTGAAGTGTAGACGAGGAATACATGACACTTCGCAAATCATATTATATCTTACCATGAAACATAGAAATGAGATGCGATATCGCGTTTTAAGAAACATAAGAACTCTATTGCTACGATACCTAGAAATGTGCAAACGCTATTTCCTTGCAAGGAAGTGTCGCATTTACATTCATATGAAGTGTAGACGAGGAATACATAACACTTCGCAAATCATATTATATCTTACCATGAAACATAGAAATGAGATACGGTATCGCGTTTTAAGAATCATAGGAACACTATTGCTACGATACGTAGACATCTGCAAACGCTATTTCCTAGCGAGGAAGTATCGCATTCACATTCATTTGAAGTGTAGACGAGGAATACATAACACTTCTCAAATCATATTATATCTTACCATGAAACATAGAAATGAGATGCGATATCGCGTTTTAAGAAACATAAGAACTCTATTGCTACGATGCCTAGAAATCTGCAAACGCTATTTCCTTGCAAGGAAGTGTCGCATTTACATTCATATGAAGTGTAGACGAGGAATACATAACACTTCGCAAATCATATTATATCTTACCATGAAACATAGAAATGTGATGCGATATCGCGTTTTAAGAAGCATTAGAACTCTATCGCTACGATACCTAGACATCTGCAGACGCTACTTCCTAGCGAGTAAGTGTCGCATTTACATTCATTTGAAGTGTAGTCGAGGAATACATAACACTTCGCAAATCATATTATATCTAACCATGAAACATAGAAATGAGATGCGATATCGCGTTTTAAGAAGCATTAGAAATCTATTGCTACGATACGTAGACATCTGCAAACGCTATTTCCAAGCGAGGAAGCATCGCATTCACATTCCTTTGAAGTGTAGACGAGGAATACATAACACTTCGCAAATCATATTATATCTTACCATGAAACATAGAAATGGGATGCAATATCGCGTTTTAAGAATCATAAGAACTCTATTGCTACGATACGTAGACATCTGCAAACGCTATTTCCTAGCGAGGAAGTGTCGCATTCACATTCATTTGAAGTGTAGACGAGGAATACATAACACTTCGCAAATCATATTATATCTTACCGTGAAACATAGAAATGAGATGCGATATCGCGATTTAAGAAACATTAGAACTCTATTGCTACGATACGTAGACATCTGCAAACGCTATTTCCTTGCTAGGAAGTGTCGCATTTACATTCATTTGAAGTGTAGACGAGGAACACATAACACTTCGCAAATCATATTATATCTTACCATGAAACATAGAAATGAGATGCGATATCGCGTTTTAAGAAACATAAGAACTCTATTGCTACGATACCTAGAAATCTGCAAACGCTATTTCCTTGCAAGGAAGTGTCGCATTTACATTCATATGAAGTGTAGACGAGGAATACATAACACTTCGCAAATCATATTATATCTTACCATGAAACATAGAAATGAGATGCGATATCGCGTTTTAAGAAGCATTAGAACCCTATCGCTACGATACCTAGACATCTGCAGACGCTACTTCCTAGCGAGTAAGTGTCGCATTTACATTCATTTGAAGTGTAGACGAGGAATACATAACACTTCGCAAATCATATTATATCTTACCGTGAAACATAGAAATGAGATGCGATATCGCGATTTAAGAAACATTAGAACTCTATTGCTACGATACGAAGACATCTGCAAACGCTATTTCCTTGCTAGGAAGTGTCGCATTTACATTCATTTGAAGTGTAGACGAGGAATACATAACACTTCGCAAATCATATTATATCTTACCATGAAACATAGAAATGAGATGCGATATCGCGTTTTAAGAAACATAAGAACTCTATTGCTACGATACCTAGAAATGTGCAAACGCTATTTCCTTGCAAGGAAGTGTCGCATTTACATTCATATGAAGTGTAGACGAGGAATACATAACACTTCGCAAATCATATAATATCTTACCATGAAACATAGAAATGAGATACGGTATCGCGTTTTAAGAATCATAGGAACACTATTGCTACGATACGTAGACATCTGCAAACGCTATTTCCTAGCGAGGAAGTATCGCATTCACATTCATTTGAAGTGTAGACGAGGAATACATAACACTTCTCAAATCATATTATATCTTACCATGAAACATAGAAATGAGATGCGATATCGCGTTTTAAGAAACATAAGAACTCTATTGCTACGATGCCTAGAAATCTGCAAACGCTATTTCCTTGCAAGGAAGTGTCGCATTTACATTCATATGAAGTGTAGACGAGGAATACATAACACTTCGCAAATCATATTATATCTTACCATGAAACATAGAAATGTGATGCGATATCGCGTTTTAAGAAGCATTAGAACTCTATCGCTACGATACCTAGACATCTGCAGACGCTACTTCCTAGCGAGTAAGTGTCGCATTTACATTCATTTGAAGTGTAGACGAGGAATACATAACACTTCGCAAATCATATTATATCTAACCATGAAACATAGAAATGAGATGCGATATCGCGTTTTAAGAAGCATTAGAAATCTATTGCTACGATACGTAGACATCTGCAAACGCTATTTCCAAGCGAGGAAGCATCGCATTCACATTCCTTTGAAGTGTAGACGAGGAATACATAACACTTCGCAAATCATATTATATCTTACCATGAAACATAGAAATGAGATGCGATATCGCGTTTTAAGAAACATAAGAACTCTATTGCTACGATACCTAGAAATCTGCAAACGCTATTTCCTTGCAAGGAAGTGTCGCATTTACATTCATATGAAGTGTAGACGAGGAATACATAACACTTCGCAAATCATATTATATCTTACCATGAAACATAGAAATGAGATGCGATATCGCGTTTTAAGAAGCATTAGAACCCTATCGCTACGATACCTAGACATCTGCAGACGCTACTTCCTAGCGAGTAAGTGTCGCATTTACATTCATTTGAAGTGTATACGAGGAATACATAACACTTCGCAAATCATATTATATCTTACCGTGAAACATAGAAATGAGATGCGATATCGCGATTTAAGAAACATTAGAACTCTATTGCTACGATACGAAGACATCTGCAAACGCTATTTCCTTGCTAGGAAGTGTCGCATTTACATTCATTTGAAGTGTAGACGAGGAATACATAACACTTCGCAAATCATATTATATCTTACCATGAAACATAGAAATGAGATGCGATATCGCGTTTTAAGAAACATAAGAACTCTATTGCTACGATACCTAGAAATCTGCAAACGCTATTTCCTTGCAAGGAAGTGTCGCATTTACGTTCATATGAAGTGTAGACGAGGAATACATAACACTTCGCAAATCATATTATATCTTACCATGAAACATAGAAATGAGATGCGATATCGCGTTTTAAGAAGCATTAGAACCCTATCGCTACGATACCTAGACATCTGCAGACGCTACTTCCTAGCGAGTAAGTGTCGCATTTACATTCATTTGAAGTGTAGACGAGGAATACATAACACTTCGCAAATCATATTATATCTAACCATGAAACATAGAAATGAGATGCGATATCGCGTTTTAAGAAGCATTAGAAATCTATTGCTACGATACGTAGACATCTGCAAACGCTATTTCCAAGCGAGGAAGTATCGCATTCACATTCCTTTGAAGTGTAGACGAGGAATACATAACACTTCGCAAATCATATTATATCTTACCATGAAACATAGAAATGGGATGCAATATCGCGTTTTAAGAATCATAAGAACTCTATTGCTACGATACGTAGACATCTGCAGACGCTATTTCCTTGCAAGGAAGTGTCGCATTTACATTCATTTGAAGTGTAGACGAGGAATACATGACACTTCGCAAATTATATTATATCTTACCATGAAACATAGAAATGAGATGCTATATCGCGTTTTAAGAATCATAAGAACTCTATCCCTACGATACGTAAACATCTACAAACGCAATTTCCTAGCAAGGAAGTGTCGCATTTACATTCATTTGAATCATAGATGAGGAATGCATAACACTTCGCAAATCATATTATATCTTACCGTGAAACATAGAAATGAGATGCGATATCGCGATTTAAGAAACATTAGAACTCTATTGCTACGATACGTAGACATCTGCAAACGCTATTTCCTTGCTAGGAAGTGTCGCATCTACATTCATTTGAAGTGTAGACGAGGAATACATAACACTTCGCAAATCATATTATATCTTACCATGAAACATAGAAATGAGATGCGATATCGCGTTTTAAGAAACATAAGAACTCTATTGCCACGATACGTAGAAATCTGCAAACGCTATTTCCTTGCAAGGAAGTGTCGCATTTACATTCATTTGAAGTGTAGACGAAGAATACATAACACCTCGCAAATCATATTATATCTTACCATGAAACATAGAAATGAGATGCGATATCGCGTTTTAAGAAGCATTAGAAATCTATTGCTACGATACGTAGACATCTGCAAACGCTATTTCCTAGCGAGGAAGTGTCGCATTCACATTCCTTTGAAGTGTAGACGAGGAATACATAACTCTTCGCCAATCATATTATATCTTACCATGAAACATAGAAATGAGATACGGTATCGCGTTTTGAGAATCATAGGAACACTATTGCTACGATACGTAGACATCTGCAAACGCTATTTCCTAGCGAGGAAGTGTCGCATTCACATTCATTTGAAGTGTAGACGAGGAATACATAACTCTTCGCAAATCATATTATATCTTACCATGAAACATAGAAATGAGATACGGTATCGCGTTTTAAGAATCATAGGAACACTATTGCTACGATACGTAGACATCTGCAAACGCTATTTCCTAGCGAGGAAGTGTCGCATTCACATTCATTTGAAGTGTAGACGAGAAATACATAACACTTCTCAAATCATATTATATCTTACCATGAAACATAGAAATGAGATGCGATATCGCGTTTTAAGAAGCATTAGAAATCTATTGCTACGACACGTAGACATCTGCAAACGCTATTTCCTTGCAAGGAAGTGTCGCATTTACATTCATTTGAAGTGTGGACGAGGAATACATAACACTTCGCAAATCATATTATATCTTACCATGAAACATAGAAATGAGATGCGATATCGCGTTTTAAGAAGCATTAGAAATCTATTGCTACGATACGTAGACATCTGCAAACGCTATTTCCTAGCAAGGAAGTTTCGCATTTACATTCATTTGAAGTGTAGGCGAGGAATACATAACACTTCGCAAATCATATTATATCTTACCATGAAACATAGAAATGAGATGCTATATCGCGTTTTAAGAATCATAAGAACTCTATTGCTACGATACGTAGACATCTGCAAACGCTATTTCCTAGCGAGGAAGTGTCGCATTCACATTCATTTGAAGTGTAGACGAGGAATACATAACACTTCGCAAATCATATTATATCTTACCATGAAACATAGAAATGAGATGCGATATCGCGTTTTAAGAATCATTAGAACTCTATTGCTACGATACGTAGACATCTGCAAACGCTATTTCCTAGCGAGGAAGTGTCGCATTCACATTCATTTGAAGTGTAGACGAGGAATACATAACACTTCGCAAATCATATTATATCTTACCATGAAACATAGAAATGAGATGCGATATCGCGTTTTAAGAATCATAAGAACTCTACTGCTACGATACGTAGACAACTGCAAACGCTATTTCCTTGGAAGGAAGTGTCGCCTTTACATTCATTTTAATCGTATACGAGGAGTGCATAACACTTCGCAATGAATATTATATCTTATCATGAAACATATATATGAGATGCAAAATCTCGTTTTAAGAAGCATTTGAACTCTAATGCTACGATACCTAGACATCTGCAGACGCTATTTCCTAGCAAGGAAGTGTCGCATTTGCATTCATTTGAAGTGTAGACGAGGAATACATGACACTTCGCAAATCATATTATATCTTACCATGAAACAAAGAAATCAGATGCGATATCGCGTTTTAAGAAGCATTAGAAATCTACTGCTACGATACGTAGGCATCTGCAAACGCTATTTCCGAGCGAGGAAGTGTCGCATTCACATTCCTTTGAAGTGTAGACGAGGCATACATAACACTTCGCAAATCATATTATATCTTACCATGAAACATAGAAATGAGATGCAATATCGCGTTTTAAGAATCATAAGAACTCTATTGCTACGATACGTAAACATCTGCAGACGCTATTTCCTTGCAAGGAAGTGTCGCATTTACATTCATTTGAAGTGTTGACGAGGAATACATCACACTTTGCAAGTCATATTATATCTTACCATGAAACATAGAAATGAGATGCGATATCGCGTTTTAAGAAGCATTAGAACTCTATTGCTACGATACGTAGACATCTGCAAACGCTATTTCCTTGCTAGGAAGTGTCGCATTTACATTCATTTGAAGTGTAGACGAGGAATACATAACACTTCGCAGATCATATTATATCTTACCATGAAACATAGAAATGAGATGCGATATCGCGTTTTAAGAATCGTAAGAACTCTATTGCTACGATACGTAGACATCTGCAAACGCTATTTCCTTGCAAGGAAGTGTCGCATTTACATTCATTTGAAGTGTAGACGAGGAATACATGACACTTCGCAAATTATATTATATCTTACCATGAAACATAGAAATGAGATGCTATATCGCGTTTTAAGAATCATAAGAACTCTATTGCTACGATACGTAGACATCTGCAAATGCTACTTCCTAGCGAGGAAGTGTCGCATTCACATTCATTTGAAGTGTAGACGAGGAATACATAACACTTCGCAAATCATATTATATCTTACCATGAAACGTAGATATGAGATGCGATATCTCGTTTTAAGAAGCATTTGAACTCTATGTCTTCGACACGTAGACATCTGTAAATGCTATTTCCTTGCAAGGAAGTGTCGCATTTACATACTTTTAAAGTGAATGCGAGGTTTACATAACACTTCCCAATGAATATTATACCTTATCGTGAAACATAGAAATGAGACACGATATCACGTTTTAAGAAGCACTAGAACTCTATCCCTACGATACGTAAACATCTGCAAACGCTATTTCCTAGCAAGGAAGGGTCGCATTTACATTCATTTGAATCGTAGACGAGGAATGCATTACACTTTGCAATGAATATTATATCTTACCATGAAACATAGAAATGAGATGCGATATCACGTTTTAAGAAGCATTAGAACTCTATCCCTACGATACGTAGACATCTGCAAACGCTATTTCCTAGCAAGGAAGTGTCGCATTCACATTCATTTGCATCGTAGACGAGGAATGCATAACACTTAGCAAATGAATATTATATCTTATCATGCAACATAGTAACGAGATGCGATATCGCGTTTTAAGAAGCATTAGAACTCTATTGCAACGATACGTAGACATCTGCAAACGCTATTTCCTAGCAAAGAAGTGTCGCATTTACAATCATTTGAAGTGTAGACGAGGAATACATGACAATTCGCAAATCATATTATATCTTACCATGAAACATAGAAATGAGATGCGATATCGCGTTTTAAGAAGCATTAGAAATCTATTGCTACGATACGTAGACATCTGCAAACGCTATTTCCTAGCAAGGAAGTTTCGCATTTACATTCATTTGAAGTGTAGGCGAGGAATACATAACACTTCGCAAATCATATTATATCTTACCATGAAACATAGAAATGAGATGCGATATCACGATTTAAGAAGCATTAGAACTCTATCCCTACGATACGTAGACATCTGCAAACGCTATTTCCCAGCAAGGAAGTGTCGCATTTACATTCATTTGAAGTGTAGGCGTGGAATACATAACACTTCGCAGATCATATTATATCTTACCATGAAACATAGAAATGAGATGCGATAACGCGTTTTAAAAAGCATAAGAACTCTATTGCTTTGATACGTAGACATCGGCAAACGCTATTTCCTAGCAAGGAAGTGTCGCATTTAACATTCATTTGAATCGTAGACGGGAAATGCATAACACTTCGCAATGAATATTATATCTTACCATGAAACATAGAAATGAGATGCGATATCTCGTTTTAAGAAGCATTTGAACTCTATTGCTTCGGTACGTAGACATCTGCAAACACTATTTCCTCGCAAGGAAGTGTCGCATTTACATTCTTTTGAAGTGAATAATAGGTATACATAACACTTCGCAAGAATACTATACCTTGTCATGAAACGTAGAAATGAGATGCGACATCGCGTTTTAAGAAGCATTAGAACTCTATTGCTACGATACGTAGACATCTGCAGATGCTATTTCCTAGCATGGAAGTGTCGCATTTACATTCATTTGAATCGTAGACGAGGAATGCATAACAGTTCGCAATGAATATTATATCTTATCATGAAACATAGATATGAGATGCGATATCTCGTTTTAAGGAGCATTTGAACTCTATTGCTTCGATACGTAGACATCTGTAAACGCTATTTCCTTGCAAGGAAGTGTCGCATTTACATTCTTCTGAAGAGAATACGAGGTATACATTACACTTCACAATGAATATTATATCCTAACATGCAACATAGGAATGAGATGCGATATCGCGTTTTAAGAAGCATAAGAACACTATTGCTACGATACGTAGACATCTGCAAACGCCATTTCCTTGCAAGGAAGTGTCGCATTTACATTCTTCTGAAGAGAATACGAGGTATACATTACACTTCACAATGAATATTATATCCTAACATGCAACATAGGAATGAGATGCGATATCGCGTTTTAAGAAGCATTAGAACTCTATCCCTACGATACGTAAGCATCTACAAACGCAATTTCCTAGCAAGGAAGTGTCGCATTTACATTCATTTGAATCATAGATGAGGAATGCATAACACTTCGCAATGAATATTATATCTTACCATGAAATATAGAAATGAAGATGCGATATCGCGTTTTAAGAAGCATTCGAACTCTATTGCTTCGATACGTAGACATCTGCATACGCTATTTCCTTGCAAGGAAGTGTCGCATTTACATTCTTTTGAAGTGAATAATAGGTATACATAGCACTTCACAATGAATACTATACCTCGTCATGAAACGTAGAAATGAGATGCGATATCACGTTTTAAGAAGCATTTGAACTCTATTGCTTCGATACGTAGACATCTGTAAACGCTACTTCCTTGCAAGGAAGTGAAGCATTTACATTCTTCTGAAGTGAATACGAGGTATACATAACACTTTACAATGAATATTATATCTTATCATGCAACATAGTAATGAAATGCGATATCTCCTTTTAAGAAGCATAAGAACTCTAATGCTACGATAGGTAGACATCTGCAAACGCTATTTCCTTGCTAGGAAGTGTCGCATTTACATTCTTCTGAAGTGAATACGAGGTATACATAACACTTTACAATGAATATTATATCCTAACATGCAACATAGGAATGAGATGCGATGTCGCGTTTTAAGAAGCATTAGAACTCTTTTGCTACGATAGGTAGACATCTGCAAACGCTATTTCCTTGCAAGGAAGTGTCGCATTTACATTCATTTGAAGTGTAGACGTGGAATACATAACACTCCGCAAATCATATTATATCTTACCATGAAACATAGAAATGAGATGCGATATCGCGTTTTAAGAATCATTAGAACCCTATCCCTACGATACGTAAACATCTGCAAACGCTATTTCCTAGCAAGGAAGAGTCGCATTTACATTCATTTGAATCGTAGTCGAGGAATGCATAACACTTCGCAAATCATATTATATCATACCATGAAACATAGAAATGAGATGCGATATCGCGTTTTAAGAAGCATTAGTACTCTATTGCTACGATACGTAGACATCTGCAAACGCTATTTCCTAGCAAGGAAGTGTCGCATTTACATTCATTTGAATCGTAGACGAGGAATGCATAACACTTCGCAATGAATATTATATCTTATCATGCAACATAGTAATGAGATGCGATATCGCGTTTTAAGAAGCATTAGATCTCTATTGCTACGATACGTAGACATCTGCAATTGCTATTTCCTTGCAAGGAAGTGTCGCATTTACATCCTTCTGAAGTGAATACGAGGTATACATAACACTTTACAATGAATATTATATCTTATCATGCAACATAGTAATGAGATGCGTTATCTCGCTTTAAGAAGCATAAGAACTCTATTGCTACGACACGTAGACATCTGCAAACGCTATTTCCTTGCAAGGAAGTGTCGCATTTACATTCTTCTGTAGCGAATACGAGGTATACATAACACTTTACAATGAATATTATATCTTATCATGCAACATAGTAATGAAATGCGATATCTCGTTTTAAGAAGCATAAGAACTCTATTGCTACGATACGTAGACATCTGCAAACGCTATTTCCTAGCAAGGAAGTGTCGCATTCACATTCGTTTGAAGTGTAGACGAGGAATACATAACTCTTCGCAAATCATATTATATCTTACCATGAAACATAGGAATGAGATGCAATATCGTGTTTTAAGAATCATAAGAACTCTATTGCTACGATACGTAGACATCTGCAAACGCCATTTCCTAGCGAGGAAGTGTCGCATTTACATTCTTTTGAAGTGAATAATAGGTATACATAACACTTCGCAATGAATACTATACCTTGTCATGAAACGTAGAAATGAGATGCAATATCACGTTTTAAGAAGCATTAGAACTCTATCCCTACGATACGTAAACATCTGCAGACGCTATTTCCTAGCAAGGAAGTGTCGCATTTACATTCATTTGAATCGTAGACGAGGAATGCATAACACTTCGCAATGAATATTATATCTTATCGTGCAACATAGTAACGAGATGCGATATCGCGTTTTAAGAAGCATCAGAACTCTATTGCTACGATACGTAGACATCTGCAATTGCTATTTCCTTGCAAGGAAGTGTCGCATTTACATTCTTTTGAAGTAAATAATAGGTATACATAACACTTCGCAATGAAAACTATACCTTGTCATGAAACGTAGAAATGAGATGCAATATCACGTTTTAAGAAGCATTAGAACTCTATCCCTACGATACGTAAACATCTGCAGACGCTATTTCCTAGCAAGGAAGTGTCGCATTTACATTCATTTGAGGTGTAGACGAGGAATACATAACACCTCGCAATGAATATTTCATCTTATCATGAAACATGGAAATGAGATGCGATATCTCCTTTTAAGGAGCATTTGAACACTATTGCTTCGATACGTAGACATCTGCAAACGCTATTTCCTAGCAAGCAAGTGTCGCATTTACATCCGTTTGAATCGTAGACGAGGAATGCATAACACTTCGCAATGAATATTATATCTTATCATGAAACATAGATATGAGATGCGATATCTCGTTTTAAGAAGCATTTGAACTCTATTGCTTCGATACGTAGACATCTGCAAACGCTATTTCCTTGCAAGGAAGTGTCGCATTTACATTCTTTTGAAGTGAATAATAGGTATACATAACACTTCGCAATGAATACTATACCTTGTCATGAAACGTAGAAATGAGATGCAATATCACGTTTTAAGAAGCATTAGAACTCTATCCCTACGATACGTAAACATCTGCAGACGCTATTTCCTAGCAAGGAAGTGTCGCATTTACATTCAGTTGAATCGTAGACGAGGAATGCATAACACTTCGCAATGAATATTATATCTTATCGTGCAACATAGTAATGAGATGCGATATCGCGTTTTAAGAAGCATTAGAACTCTATTGCTGCGATACGTAGACATCTGCAATTGCCATTTCCTTGCAAGGAAGTGTCGCATTTACATTCTTCTGAAGTGAATACGAGGTATACATAACACTTTACAATGAATATTATATCTTATCATGCAACATTGTAATGAGATGCGGTATCGCGTTCTAAGAAGCATTAGAACTCTATTGCTACGATACGTAGATATCTGCAAACGCTATTTCCTAGCAAGGAAGTGTCGCATTTACGCCCGTTTCAATCGTAGAAGAGGAATGCATAACACTTCGCAATGAATATTATATCTTATCATGAAACATAGATATGAGATGCAATATCTCGTTTTAAGAAGCATTTGAACTCTATTGCTTTGATAAGTAGACATCTGCAAACTCTATTTCCTAGCAAGGAAGTGTCGCATTTACATTCATTTGAATCGTAGACGAGGAATGCATAACACTTCGCAATGAATATTATATCTTATCGTGCAACATAGTAATGAGATGCGATATCGCGTTTTAAGAAGCATTAGAACTCTATTGCTACGATACGTAGACATCTGCAATTGCTATTTCCTTGCAAGGAAGTGTCGCATTTACATTCTTTTGAAGTAAATAATAGGTATACATAACACTTCGCAATGAAA
Source organism: Xylocopa sonorina (assembly GCF_050948175.1). NCBI lineage: Eukaryota > Metazoa > Arthropoda > Insecta > Hymenoptera > Apidae > Xylocopa > Xylocopa sonorina. Next base: position 416,741 of record NW_027490337.1, read on the forward strand.
ACTATACCTTGTCATGAAACGTAGAAATGAGATGCAATATCACGTTTTAAGAAGCATTAGAACTCTATCCCTACGATACGTAAACATCTGCAGACGCTATTTCCTAGCAAGGAAGTGTCGCATTTACATTCATTTGAGGTGTAGACGAGGAATACATAACACCTCGCAATGAATATTTCATCTTATCATGAAACATGGAAATGAGATGCGATATCTCGTTTTAAGGAGCATTTGAACTCTATTGCTTCGATACGTAGACATCTGCAAACGCTATTTCCTAGCAAGGAAGTGTCGCATTTACATCCGTTTGAATCGTAGACGAGGAATGCATAACACTTCGCAATGAATATTATATCTTATCATGAAACATAGATATGAGATGCGATATCTCGTTTTAAGAAGCATTTGAACTCTATTGCTTCGATACGTAGACATCTGCAAACGCTATTTCCTTGCAAGGAAGTGTCGCATTTACATTCTTTTGAAGTGAATAATAGGTATACATAACACTTCGCAATGAATACTATACCTTGTCATGAAACGTAGAAATGAGATGCAATATCACGTTTTAAGAAGCATTAGAACTCTATCCTTACGATACGTAAACATCTGCAGACGCTATTTCCTAGCAAGGAAGTGTCGCATTTACATTCATTTGAATCGTAGACGAGGAATGCATAACACTTCGCAATGAATATTATATCTTATCGTGCAACATAGAAATGAGATGCGATATCTCGTTTTAAGGAGCATTTGAACTCCATTGCTTCGATACGTAGACATCTGCAAACGCTATTTCCTTCCAAGGAAGTGTCGCATTGACATTCTTCTGTAGTGAAAACGAAGTATACATAACACTTTACAATGAATATTATATCTTATCATGCAACATAGTAGTGAAATGCGATATCGCGTTTTAAGAATCATTAGAACTCTATCCCTACGATACGTAAACATCTACAAACGCAATTTCCTAGCAAGGAAGTGTCGCATTTACATTCATTTGAATCATAGATGAGGAATGCATAACACTTCGCAATGAATATTATATTTTATCATGAAACATAGATATGAGATGCGACATCTCGTTTTAGGAAGCATTTGAACTCTATTGCATCGATACGTAGACATCTGCAAACGCTATTTCCTTGCAAGGAAGTGTCGCATTTACATTCTTCTGAAGTGAGTACGAGGTATACATTACACTTTACAATGAATATTATATATTATCATGCATCATTGTAATGAGATGCGATATCGCGTTTTAAGAAGCATTAGAACTCTATTGCTACGATACGTAGACATCTGCAAACGCTATTTCCTAGCAAGGAAGTGTCGCATTCACGTCCGTTTCAATCGTAGACTAGGAATGCATAACACTTCGCAATGAATATTATATCTTATCATGAAACATAGATATGAGATGCAATATCTCGTTTTAAGGCGCACTTGAACTCTATTGCTTCGATACGTAGACATCTGCAAACGCTATTTCCTTGCAAGGAAGTGTCGCATTTACATTCATTTGAAGTGTAGACGAGGAATACATAACACTTCGCAAGTCATATTATATCTTACCATGAAACATAGAAATGAAGATGCGATATCGCGTTTTAAGAAGCATTAGAACTCTAATGCTACGATAGGTAGACATCTGCAAACGCTATTTCCTAGCAAGGAAGAGTCGCATTTACATTCATTTGAAGTGTAGACGAGGAATACATGACACTTCGCAAATCATATTATATCTTACCATGAAACATAAAAATGAGATGCGATATCACGTTTTAAGAAGCATTAGAACACTATCCCTACGATACGTAAACATCTGCAAACGCTATTTCCTAGCAAAGAAGTGTCGCATATACATTCATTTGAAGTGTAGACGAGGAATACATAACACTTCGCAAATCATATTATATCTTACCATGAAACATAGAAATGAGATGCGACATCGCGTTTTAAGAAGCATTAGAACTCTAATGCTACGATAGGTAGACATCTGCAAACGCTATTTCCTAGCAAGGAAGAGTCGCATTTACATTCATTTGAAGTGTAGACGAGGAATACATAACACTTCGCAAATCATATTATATCTTACCATGAACCATAGAAATGAGATGCGATATCGCGTTTTAAGAATCATATGAACTCTATTGCTACGATACGTAGACATCTGCAAACGCTATTTCCTTGCAAGGATGTGTCGGATTTACATTCATTTGAATCGTGGACGAGGAATGCATAACACTTCGCAATGAATATTATATCTTATCATTAAACATAGATATGAGATGCAATATCTCGTTTTAAGGTGCATTTGAAATCTATTGCTACGATACCTAGACATTTACAGACGCTATTTCCTAGCAAGGAAGTGTCGCATTTACATTCATTTGAAGTGTAGACGAGGAATGCCTAACACTTCGCAATGAATGTTATATCTTATCATGAAACACAGATATGAGATGCAATATCTCGTTTTAAGAAGCATCAGAAAGCTATTGCTACGATACGTAGACATCTGCAAACGCTATTTCCTAGAGAAGGTAGAATCGCATTCACATTCATCTGAAGTGTAGACGAGGAATACATAACACTTCGCAAATCATGTTATATCTTACCATGAAACATAGAAATGAGATGCGATTTCGCGTTTTAAGAATCATATGAACTCTATTGCTACGATACGTAGACATCTGCAAACGCTATTTCCTTGCGAGGAAGTGTCGCATTTACTTTCATTTGAATCGTAGACGAGGAATGCATAACACTTCGCAAATCACACTATATCTTACCATGAAACATAGAAATGTGATGCGATATCGCGTTCTAAGAAGCTTTTGAACACTAATGCTACGATACGTAGACATCTGCAAACGCTATCTCCTAGCGAGGAAGTGTCGCATTCACGTTCATTTGAAGTGTAGACGAGGAATGCATAACACTTCGCAATGAATATTATATCTTGCCATGAAACACAGAAATGGGATGCGATATCGCGTTTTAAGAATCAAAAGAACTCTATTGCTACGATACGTAGACATCTGCAAACGCTATTTCCTTGCAAGGAAGTGTCGCATTTACATTCATTTGAAGCGTAGACGAGGAATGCATAACACTTCTCAATGAATATTATGTCTTATCATGAAACATAGATATGAGATGCAATATCTCGTTTTAAGAAGCATTTGAACTCTATCGCTACGATACCTAGACATCTGCAAACGCTATTTCCTTGTAAGGAAGTGTCGCATTTACATTCATTTGAATCGTAGACAAGGAACGCATAACACTTCGCAATGAATATTATATTTTATCACGAAACATAGATATGAGATGCAATATCTCGTTTTAAGAAGCATTTGAACTCTATTGCTTCGATACGTAGACATCAGCAGACGCTATTCCCTTGCAAGGAAGTGTCGCATTTACATTCATTTGAAGTGTAGACGAGGAATACATGACACTTCGCAAATCAAATTATATCTTACCATGAAACATAGAAATGAGATGCGATATCGCGTTTTAAGAAGCATTAGAAAGCTATTGCTACGATACGTAGACATCTGCAAACGCTATTTCCTAGCGAGGAAGTATCGCATTCAAATACATTTGAAGTGTAGACGAGGAATACATAACACTTCGCAAATCATGTTATATCTTACCATGAAACATGGAAATCAGATGCGATATCGCGTTTTAAGAATCATATGAACTCTATTGCTACGATACGTAGACATCTGCAATCGCTATTTCCTTGCAAGGAAGTGTCGCATTTACTTTCATTTGAATCGTAGACGAGGAATGCATAACACTTCGCAATGTATATTACATCTTACCATGGAACATAGAAATGAGATGCGATATTTCGTTTTAAGAAGCATCTGAACTTTATTGCTACGATACGTAGACATCTGCAAACGCTATTTCCTAGCAAGGAAGTGTCGCATTTACGTCCGTTTCAATCGTAGACGAGGAATGCATAACACTTCGCAATGAATATTATATCTTATCATGAAACATAGATATGAGATGCAATATCTCGTTTTAAGAAGCATTAGAACCCCATTGCTTCGATACGTAGACATCTGCAAACGCTATTTCCTTGCAAGGAAGTGTCGCATTTACATTCATTTGAAGTGTAGACGAGGAATACATAATACTTCGCAAATCATATTATATCTTACCATGAAACATAGAAATGAGATGCGATATCACGTTTTAAGAAGCATTAGAACTCTATCCCTACGATACGTAAACATCTGCAAACGCTATTTCCTAGCAAAGAAGTGTCGCATATACATTCATTTGAATCGTAGACGAGGAATGCAGTACACTTCGCAATGAATATTATATCTTATCATGCAACATAGTAATGAGATGCGATATCGCGTTTTAAGAAGCATTAGAACTCTCTTGCTACGATACGTAGACATCTGCAAATGCTATTTCCTTGCAAGGAAGTGTCGCATTTACATTCTTCTGAAGTGAATACGAGGTATACATAACACTTTACAATGAATATTATATCTTATCATGCAACATAGCAATGAGATGCGATATCGCGTTTTAAGCATTAGAACTCTATTGCTACGATACGTAGACATCTGCAAACGCTATTTCCTTGCAAGGAAGTGTCGCATTTACATTCTCCTGAAGTGAATACGAGGTATACATAACACTTTACAATGAATATTATATCTTATCATGCAACATAGTAATGAGATGCGATATCTCGTTTTAAGAAGCATTAGAACTCTATTGCTGCGATAGGTAGACATCTGCAAACGCTATTTCCTTGCAAGGAAGTGTCGCATTTACATTCATTTGAAGTGTAGACGAGGAATACATAACACTTCGCAAATCATATTATATCTTACCATACAACATAGAAATGAGATGCGATATCGCGTTTTAAGAAGCATAGGAACTCTATTGCTACGATACGTAGACATCTGCAAACGCTATTTCCTTGCAATGAAGTGTCGCATTTACATTCTTCTGTAGTGAATACGAGGTATACATAACACTTTACAATGAATTTTATATCCTATCATGCAACATAGAAATGAGATGCGATATCGCGTTTTAAGAAGTATTAGAACTCTATCCCCACGTTACGTAAACGTCTGCAAACGCTATTTCCTAGCAAGGAAGTGTCGCATTTACATTCATTTGAATCGTAGACGAGGAATGCATAATACTACGCAATGAATATTATATCTCATCATGAAACATAGATATGAGATGCGATATTTCGTTTTAAGAAGCATTTGAACTTTATTGCTTCGATACGTACACATCTGCAAACGGTATTTCCTTGCAAGGAAGTGTCGCATTTACATTCTTCTGTAGTGAATACGAGGTATACATAACACTTTACAATGAATATTATATCTTATCATGCAACATAGTAAGGATATGCGATTTCACGTTTTAAGAAGCATTAGAACTCCATCCCTACGATACGTAGACATCTGCAAACGCTATTTCCTAGCAAGGAAGTGTCGCATTTACATTCATTTGAATCATAGATGAGGAATGCATAACACTTCGCAATGAATATTATATCTTATCATGAAACATAGATATGAGATGCGACATCTCGTTTTAGGAAGCATTTGAACTCTATTGCTTCGATACGTAGACATCTGCAAACGCTATTTCCTTGCAAGGAAGTGTCGCATTTACATTCTTCTGTAGTGAATACGAGGTATACATAACACTTTACAATGAATAATATATCTTATCATGCAACATAGTAATGAAATGCGATATCTCGTTTTAAGAAGCATAAGAAATCTATTGCTACGATACGTAGACATCTGCAAACGCTATTTCCTTGCAAGGAAGTGTCGCATTTACATTCTTCTGAAGTGAGTACGAGGTATACATTACACTTTACAATGAATATTATATATTATCATGCAACATTGTAATGAGATGCGATATCGCGTTTTAAGAAGCATTAGAACTCTATTGCTACGATACGTAGACATCTGCAAACGCTATTTCCTAGCAAGGAAGTGTCGCATTCACGTCCGTTTCAATCGTAGACGAGGAATGCATAACACTTCGCAATGAATATTATATCTTATCATGAAACATAGATATGAGATGCAATATCTCGTTTTAAGAAGCATTTGAACCCTATTGCTTCGATACGTAGACATCTGCAAACGCTATTTCCTTGCAAGGAAGTGTCGCATTTACATTCATTTGAAGTGTAGACGAGGAATACATAACACTTCGCAAATCATATTATATCTTACCATGAAACATAGAAATGAAGATGCGACATCGCGTTTTAAGAAGCATTAGAACTCTAATGCTACGATAGGTAGACATCTGCAAACGCTATTTCCTAGCAAGGAAGAGTCGCATTTACATTCATTTGAAGTGTAGACGAGGAATACATAACACTTCGCAAATCATATTATATCTTACCATGAACCATAGAAATGAGATGCGATATCGCGTTTTAAGAATCATAAGAACTCTATTGCTACGATACGTAGACATCTGAAAACGCTATTTCCTTGCAAGGAAGTGTCGCATTTACATTCATTTGAATCGTAGACGAGGAATGCATAACACTTCGCAATGAATATTATATCTTATCATGAAACATAGTAATGATATGCGATATCGCGTTTTAAGAAGCATTAGAAAGCTATTGCTACGATACGCAGACATCTGCAGACGCTATTTCCTAGCGAGGAAGTATCGCATTCACACTCATTTGAAGTGTAGACGAGGAATACATAGCACTTCGCAAATCATGATATATCTTACCATGAAACGTAGAAATGAGATGCGATATCGCGTTTTAAGTATCATATGAACTCTATTGCTACGATACGTAGACATCTGCCATCGTTATTTCCTAGCAAGGAAGTGTCGCATTTACTTTCATTTGAATCGTAGACGAGGAGTGCATAACACTTCGCAATGAATATTACATCTTACCATGAAACATAGAAATGAGATGCGATATCGCGTTTAAAAAGCATTACAACTCTATTGCTACGATACGTAGACATCTGCAAACGCTATTTCCTTGCAAGGAAGTGTCGGATTTACATTCATTTGAATTGTGGACGAGGAATGCATAACACTTCGCAATGAATATTATATCTTATCATTAAACATAGATATGAGATGCAATATCTCGTTTTAAGGTGCATTTGAAATCTATTGCTACGATACCTAGACATTTGCAGACGCTATTTCCTAGCAAGGAAGTGTCGCATTTACATTCATTTGAAGTGTAGACGAGGAATGCCTAACACTTCGCAATGAATGTTATATCTTATCATGAAACACAGATATGAGATGCAATATCTCGTTTTAAGAAGCATCAGAAAGCTATTGCTACGATACGTAGACATCTGCAAACGCTATTTCCTAGAGAAGGAAGAATCGCATTCACATTCATCTGAAGTGTAGACGAGGAATACATAACACTTCGCAAATCATGTTATATCTTACCATGAAGCATAGAAATGAGATGCGATTTCGCGTTTTAAGAATCATATGAACTCTATTGCTACGATACGTAGACATCTGCAAACGCTATTTCCTTGCGAGGAAGTGTCGCATTTACTTTCATTTGAATCGTAGACGAGGAATGCATAACACTTCGCAAATCACACTATATCTTACCATGAAACATAGAAATGTGATGCGATATCGCGTTCTAAGAAGCTTTTGAACACTAATGCTACGATACGTAGACATCTGCAAACGCTATCTCCTAGCGAGGAAGTGTCGCATTCACGTTCATTTGAAGTGTAGACGAGGAATGCATAACACTTCGCAATGAATATTATATCTTGCCATGAAACACAGAAATGGGATGCGATATCGCGTTTTAAGAATCAAAAGAACTCTATTGCTACGATACGTAGACATCTGCAAACGCTATTTCCTTGCAAGGAAGTGTCGCATTTACATTCATTTGAAGCGTAGACGAGGAATGCATAACACTTCTCAATGAATATTATGTCTTATCATGAAACATAGATATGAGATGCAATATCTCGTTTTAAGAAGCATTTGAACTCTATCGCTACGATACCTAGACATCTGCAAACGCTATTTCCTTGTAAGGAAGTGTCGCATTTACATTCATTTGAATCGTAGACAAGGAACGCATAACACTTCGCAATGAATATTATATCTTATCACGAAACATAGATATGAGATGCAATATCTCGTTTTAAGAAGCATTTGAACTCTATTGCTTCGATACGTAGACATCAGCAGACGCTATTCCCTTGCAAGGAAGTGTCGCATTTACATTCATTTGAAGTGTAGAGGAGGAATACATAACACTTCGCAAATCATATTACATCTTACCATGAAACATAGAAATGAGATGCGATATCGCGTTTTAAGAAGCATTAGAACTCTATTGCTACGATACCTAGACATCTGCAGACGCTATTTCCTAGCAAGGAAGTGTCGCATTTACATTCATTTGAAGTGTAGACGAGGAATACATGACACTTCGCAAATCAAATTATATCTTACCATGAAACATAGAAATGAGATGCGATATCGCGTTTTAAGAAGCATTAGAAAGCTATTGCTACGATACGTAGACATCTGCAAACGCTATTTCCTAGCGAGGAAGTATCGCATTCAAATACATTTGAAGTGTAGACGAGGAATACATAACACTTCGCAAATCATGTTATATCTTACCATGAAACATGGAAATCAGATGCGGTATCGCGTTTTAAGAATCATATGAACTCTATTGCTACGATACGTAGACATCTGCAATCGCTATTTCCTTGCAAGGAAGTGTCGCATTTACTTTCATTTGAATCGTAGACGAGGAATGCATAACACTTCGCAATGTATATTACATCTTACCATGGAACATAGAAATGAGATGCTATATCGCGCTTTAAGAAGCATTAGAAATCTATTGCTACGATACGTAGACATCTGCAAACGCTATTTCCTAGCGAGGAAGTGTCGCATTCACATTCATTTGAAGTGTAGACGAGGAATACGTGACACTTCGCAAATCATATTATATCTTACCATGAAACATAGAAATGAGATGCGATATCGCGTTTTAAGAATCATAAGAACACTATTGCTACGATACGTAGACATCTGCAAACGCTATTTCCTAGCGAGGAAGTGTCGCATTCACATTCATTTGAAGTGTAGACGAGGAATACATAACATTTCGCAAATCATATTATATCTTACCATGAAACATAGAAATGAGATGCGATATCGCGTTTTAAGAAGCATTGGAAAGCTATTGCTACGATACGTAGACATCTGCAAACGCTATTTCCTAGCGAGGAAGTGTCGCATTCACATTCATTTGAAGTGTAGACGAGGAATACATAACACATCGCAAATCATGTTATATCTTACCATTAAACATAGAAATGAGATGCTATATCGCGTTTTAAGAATCATAAGAACTCTATTGCTGCGATACGTAGACATCTGCAAACGCTATTTACTTGCAAGGAAGTGTCGCATTTACTTTCATTTCAATCGTAGACGAGGAATGCATAACACTTCGCAATGAATATTATATCTTATCATGAAACATAGATATGAGATGCAATATCTCGTTTTAAGAACCCTTAGAACTCTATTGCTACGATACCTAGACATCTGCAGACGCTATTTCCTAGCAAGGAAGTGTCGCATTTACATTCATTTGAAGTGTAGACGAGGAATACATGACACTTCGCAAATCATATTATATCTTACTATGAAACTTAGAAATGAGATGCGATATCGCGTTTTAAGAAGCATTTGATCTCTATTGCTTCGATACGTAGACATCTGCAAACGCTATTTCCTTGTAAGGAAGTGTCGCATTTACATTTATTTGAATCGTAGACGAGGAATGCATAACACTTCGCAATGAATATTATATCTTATCATGAAACATAGATATAATATGCAATATCTCGTTTTAAGAAGCATTTGAACTCTATTGCTACGATACGTAGACATCTGCAAACGCTATTTCCTTGCAAGGAAGTGTCGCATTTACATTCATTTGAATCGTAGACGAGGAATGCATAACACTTCGCAAATCATATTATATCTTACCATGAGACATAGAAATGAGATGCGATATCGCGTTCTAAGAAGCGTTAGAACTCTATTGCTTCGATACGTAGACATCTGCAAACGCTATTTCCTTGTAAGGAAGTGTCGCATTTACATTTATTTGAATCGTAGACGAGGAATGCATAACACTTCGCAATGAATATTATATCTTATCATGAAACATAGATATGAGATGCAATATCTCGTTTTAAGAAGCATTTGAACTCTATTGCTACGATACGTAGACATCTGCAAACGCTGTTTCCTTGCGAGGAAGTGTCGCATTTACTTTCATTTGAATCGTAGACGAGGAATGCATAACACTTCGCAATGAATGTTATATCTTATCATGAAACATAGATATGAGATGCAATATCTCGTTTTAAGAAGCATTTGAACTCTACTGCTACGATACCTAGACATCTGCAAACGCTATTTCCTTGTAAGGAAGTGTCGCATTTACATTCATTTGAATCGTAGACAAGGAATGCATAACACTTCGCAATGAATATTATATCTTATCATGAAACATAGATATGAGATGCAATATCTCGTTTTAAGAAGCATTTGAACTCTATTGCTTCGATACGTAGACATCAGCAAACGCTATTCCCTTGCAAGGAAGTGTCGCATTTACATTCATTTGAAGTGTAGAGGAGGAATACATAACACTTCGCAAATCATATTACATCTTACCATGAAACATAGAAATGAGATGCGATATCGCGTTTTAAGAAGCATTAGAACTCTATTGCTACGATACCTAGACATCTGCAGACGCTATTTCCTAGCAAGGAAGTGTCGCAATTACATTCATTTGAAGTGTAGACGAGGAATACATGACACTTCGCAAATCATATTATATCTTACCATGAAACATAGAAATGAGATGCTATATCGCGCTTTAAGAAGCATTAGAAATCTATTGCTACGATACGTAGACATCTGCAAACGCTATTTCCTAGCGAGGAAGTGTCGCATTCACATTCATTTGAAGTGTAGGCGAGGAATACATAACACTTCACAAATCATATTATATCTTACCATGAAACATAGAAATGAGATACGGTATCGCGTTTTAAGAATCATAGGAACACTATTGCTACGATACGTAGACATCTGCAAACGCTATTTCCTTGCGAGGAAGTGTCGCATTTACTTTCATTTGAATCGTAGACGAGGAATGCATAACACTTCGCAATGAATATTATATCTTATCATGAAACATAGATATAATATGCAATATCTCGTTTTAAGAAGCATTTGAACTCTATTGCTTCGATACGTAGACATCTGCAAACGCTATTTCTTTGCAAGGAAGTGTCGCATTTACAATCATTTGAAGTGTAGACGAGGAATACATAACACTTCGCAAATCATATTATATCTTACCATGAAACATAGAAATGAGATGCGATATCTCGTTTTAAGACGCATTTGATCTCTATTGCTTCGATACGTAGACATCTGCAAACGCTATTTCCTTGCAAGGAAGTGTCGCACTTACATTCATTTGAATCGTAGACGAGGAATGCATAACACTTCGCAATGAATGTTATATCTTATCATGAAACATAGATATGAGATGCAATATCTCGTTTTAAGAAGAATTTGAACTCTACTGCTACGATACCTAGACATTTGCAGACGCTATTTCCTAGCCAGGAGGTGTCGCATTTACATTCATTTGAAGTGTAGACGAGTAATACATGACACTTCGCAAATCATATTATATCTTACCATGAAACATAGAAATGAGATGCGATATCGCGTTTTAAGAATCATAAGAACTCTATTGCTACGATACGTAGACATCTGCAGACGCTATTTCCTTGCAAGGAAGTGTCGCATTTACATTCATATGAAGTGTAGACGAGGAATACATAACACTTTGCAAATCATATTATATCTTACCATGAAACATAGAAATGAGATGCGATATCGCGTTTTAAGAAGCATTAGAACTCCATTGCTACGATACGTAGACATCTGCAAACGCTATTTCCTTGCAAGGAAGTGTCGCATTTACATTCATTTGAATCGTAGACGAGGAATGCATAACACTTCTCAATGAATATTATGTCTTATCATGAAACATAGATATGAGATGCAATATCTCGTTTTAAAAAGCATTTGAAATCTATCGCTACGATACCTAGACATCTGCAAACCCTATTTGCTTGTAAGGAAGTGTCGCTTTTACATTCATTTGAATCGTAGACAAGGAATGCATAACACTTCGCAATGAATATTATATCTTATCATGAAACATAGATATGAGATGCAATATCTCGTTTTAAGAAGCATTTGAACTCTATTGCTTCGATACGTAGACATCAGCAAACGCTATTCCCTTTCAAGGAAGTGTCGCATTTACATTCATTTGAAGTGTAGAGGAGGAATACATAACACTTCGCAAATCATATTACATCTTACCATGAAACATAGAAATGAGATGCGATATCGCGTTTTAAGAAGCATTAGAACTCTATTGCTACGATACCTAGACATCTGCAGACGCTATTTCCTAGCAAGGAAGTGTCGCATTTACATTCATTTGAAGTGTAGACGAGGAATACATGACACTTCGCAAATCATATTATATCTTACCATGAAACATAGAAATAAGATGCGATATCGCGTTTTAAGAAGCATTGGAAAGCTATTGCTACGATACGTAGACATCTGCAAACGCTATTTCCTAGCGAGGAAGTATCGCATTCACATACATTTGAAGTGTAGACGAGGAATACATAACACTTCGCAAATCATGTTATATCTTACCATGAAACATGGAAATCAGATGCGATATCGCGTTTTAAGAATCATATGAACTCTATTGCTACGATACGTAGACATCTGCAATCGTTATTTCCTTGCAAGGAAGTGTCGCATTTACTTTCATTTGAATCGTAGACGAGGAATGCATAACACCTCGCAATGAATATTATATCTTATCTTGAAACATAGATATGAGATGCAATATCTCGTTTTAAGAAGCATTTGAGCTCTATTGCTTCGATACGTAGACATCTGCAAACGCTATTTCTTTGCAAGGAAGTGTCGCATTTACATTCATTTGAAGTATAGACGAGGAATACATAACACATCGCAAATCATATTATATCTTACTATGAAACATAGAAATGAGATGCGATATCGCGTTTTAAGAATCATAAGAACACTATTGCTACGATACGTATACATCTGCAAACGCTATATCCTAGCGAGGAAGTGTCGCAATCACATTCATTTGAAGTGTAGACGAGGAATACATAACACTTCGCAAATCATGTTATATCTTACCATCAAACATAGAAATGAGATGCTATATCGCGTTTTAAGAATCATAAGAACTCTATTGCTACGATACGTAGACATCTGCAGACGCTATTTCCTTGCAAGGAAGTGTCGCATTTACATTCATATGAAGTGTAGACGAGGAATACATAACACTTTGCAAATCATATTATATCTTACCATGAAACATAGAAATGAGATGCGATATCGCGTTTTAAGAAGCATTAGAACTCCATTGCTACGATACGTAAACATCTGCAAACGCTATTTCCTTGCTAGGAAGTGCCGCATTTACATTCATTTGAAGTGTAGACGAGGAATACATAACACTTCGCAAATCATATTATATCTTACCATGAAACATAGAAATGAGATACGGTGTCGCGTTTTAAGAATCATAGGAACACTATTGCTACGATACGTAGACATCTGCAAACGCTATTTCCTTGCAAGTAAGTGTCGCAATTACATTCATTTGAATCGTAGACGAGGAATGCATAACACTTCGCAATGAGTATTATATCTTATCATGAAACATAGATATGAGATGCAATATCTCGTTTTAAGAAGCATTTGAACTCTATTGCTACGATACCTAGACATTTGCAGACGCTATTTCCTAGCCAGGAGGTGTCGCATTTACATTCATTTGAAGTGTAGACGAGTAATACATGACACTTCGCAAATCATATTATATCTTACCATGAAACATAGAAACGGGATGCGATATCGCGTTTTAAGAAGCATTAGAAAGCTATTGCTACGACACGTAGATATCTGCAAACGCTATTTCCAAGCGAGGAAGTGTCGCAATCACATTCATTTGAAGTGTAGACGAGGAATACATAACACTTCGCAAATCATGTTATATCTTACCATGAAACATAGAAATGAGATGCTATATCGCGTTTTAAGAATCATAAGAACTCTATTGCTACAATACGTAGACATCTGCAAACGCTATTTCCTTGCAAGGAAGTGTCGCATTTACATTCATATGAAGTGTAGACGAGGAATACATAACACTTTGCAAATCATATTATATCTTACCATGAAACATAGAAATGAGATGCGATATCGCGTTTTAAGAAGCATTAGAACTCTATTGCTACGATACGTAAACATCTGCAAACGCTATTTCCTAGCAAGGAAGTGTCGCATTTACATTCATTTGAAGTGTAGACGAGGAATACATGACACTTCGCAAATCATATTATATCTTACCATGAAACATAGAAATGGGATGCGATATCGCGTTTTAAGAAGCATTAGAAAGCTATTGCTACGACACGTAGATATCTGCAAACGCTATTTCCTAGCGAGGAAGTATCGCATTCACATACATTTGAAGTGTAGACGAGGAATACATAACACTTCGCAAATCATATTATATCTTACCATGAAACATAGAAATGAGATGCGATATCGCGTTTTAAGAAGCATTAGTACTCTATCGCTACGATACCTAGACATCTGCAAACGCTATTTCCTAGCAAGGAAGTGTCGCATTTACAATCATTTGAAGTGTAGACGAGCAATACATAACACTTCGCAAATCATATTATATCTTGCCATGAAACATAGAAATGAGATACGGTATCGCGTTTTAAGAATCATAGGAACACTATTGCTACGATACGTAGACATCTGCAAACGCTATTTCCTTGCAAGTAAGTGTCGCATTTACATTCATTTGAATCGTAGACGAGGAATGCATAACACTTCGCAATGAGTATTATATCTTATCATGAAACATAGATATGAGATGCAATATCTCGTTTTAAGAAGCATTTGAACTCTATTGCTACGATACGTTGAAATCTGCAAACGCTATTTCTTGCAAGGAAGTATCGCATTTACTTTCATTTGAATCGTAGACGAGGAATGCATAACACATCGCAATGAATATTATATCTTATCCTGAAACATAGAAATGGAATGCGATATCGCGTTTTAAGAAGCATTAGAAAGCTATTGCTACGACACGTAGATATCTGCAAACGCTATTTCCTAGCGAGGAAGTATCCCATTCACATACATTTGAAGTGTAGACGAGGAATACATAACACTTCGCAAATCATGTTATATCTTACCATGAAACATGGAAATCAGATGCGATATCGCGTTTTAAGAATCATATGAACTCTATTGCTACGATACGAAGACATCTGCAATCGCTATTTCCTTGCAAGGAAGTGTCGCATTTACTTTCATTTGAATCGTAGACAAGGAATGCATAACACTTCGCAATGAATATTATATCTTATCATGAAACATAGATATGAGATGCAATATCTCGTTTTAAGAAGCATTTGAACTCTATTGCTTCGATACGTAGACATCAGCAAACGCTATTCCCTTGCAAGGAAGTGTCGCATTTACATTCATTTGAAGTGTAGAGGAGGAATACATAACACTTCGCAAATCATATTACATCTTACCATGAAACATAGAAATGAGATGCGATATCGCGTTTTAAGAAGCATTAGAACTCTATTGCTACGATACCTAGACATCTGCAGACGCTATTTCCTAGCAAGGAAGTGTCGCATTTACATTCATTTGAAGTGTAGACGAGGAATACATGACACTTCGCAAATCATATTATATCTTACCATGAAACATAGAAATGAGATGCGATATCGCGTTTTAAGAAGCATTAGAACTCTATTGCTACGATACGTAGACATCTGCAAACGCTATTTCCTAGCGAGGAAGTGTCGCATTCACATTCATTTGAAGTGTAGACGAGGAATACCTGACACTTCGCAAATCATATTATATCTTACCATGAAACATAGAAATGAGATGCGATATCGCGTTTTAAGAAGCATTGGAAAGCTATTGCTACGATACGTAGACATCTGCAAACGCTATTTCCTAGCAAGGAAGTGTCGCATTCACATTCATTTGAAGTGTAGACGAGGAATACATAACACTTCGCAAATCATGTTATATCTTACCATTAAACATAGAAATGAGATGCTATATCGCGTTTTAAGAATCATAAGAACTCTATTGCTGCGATACGTAGACATCTGCAAACGCTATTTACTTGCAAGGAAGTGTCGCATTTACTTTCATTTCAATCGTAGACGAGGAATGCATAACACTTCGCAATGAATATTATATCTTATCATGAAACATAGATATGAGATGCAATATCTCGTTTTAAGAACCCTTAGAACTCTATTGCTACGATACCTAGACATCTGCAGACGCTATTTCCTAGCAAGGAAGTGTCGCATTTACATTCATTTGAAGTGTAGACGAGGAATACATGACACTTCGCAAATCATATTATATCTTACCATGAAACATAGAAATGGAATGAGATATCGCGTTTTAAGAAGCATTAGAAAGCTATTGCTACGACACGTAGATATCTGCAAACGCTATTTCCTAGCGAGGAAGTATCCCATTCACATACATTTGAAGTGTAGACGAGGAATACATAACACTTCGCAAATCATGTTATATCTTACCATGAAACATGGAAATCAGATGCGATATCGCGTTTTAAGAATCATATGAACTCTATTGCTACGATACGAAGACATCTGCAATCGCTATTTCCTTGCAAGGAAGTGTCGCATTTACTTTCATTTGAATCGTAGACAAGGAATGCATAACACTTCGCAATGAATATTATATCTTATCATGAAACATAAATATGAGATGCAATATCTCGTTTTAAGAAGCATTTGAACTCTATTGCTTCGATACGTAGACATCAGCAAACGCTATTCCCTTGCAAGGAAGTGTCGCATTTACATTCATTTGAAGTGTAGAGGAGGAATACATAACACTTCGCAAATCATATTACATCTTACCATGAAACATAGAAATGAGATGCGATATCGCGTTTTAAGAAGCATTAGAACTCTATTGCTACGATACCTAGACATCTGCAGGCGCTATTTCCTAGCAAGGAAGTGTCGCATTTACATTCATTTGAAGTGTAGACGAGGAATACATGACACTTCGCAAATCATATTATATCTTACCATGAAACATAGAAATGAGATGCGATATCGCGTTTTAAGAAGCATTAGAAAGCTATTGCTACGATACGTAGACATCTGCAAACGCTATTTCCTAGCGAGGAAGTATCGCATTCACATACATTTGAAGTGTAGACGAGGAATACATAACACTTCGCAAATCATGTTATATCTTACCATGAAACATGGAAATCAGATGCGATATCGCGTTTTAAGAATCATATGAACTCTATTGCTACGATACGTAGGCATCTGCAATCGCTATTTCCTTGCAAGGAAGTGTCGCATTTACTTTCATTTGAATCGTAGACGAGGAATGCATAACACTTCGCAATGTATATTACATCTTACCATGGAACATAGAAATGAGATGCTATATCGCGCTTTAAGAAGCATTAGAAATCTATTGCTACGATACGTAGACATCTGCAAACGCTATTTCCTAGCGAGGAAGTGTCGCATTCACATTCATTTGAAGTGTAGACGAGGAATACGTGACACTTCGCAAATCATATTATATCTTACCATGAAACATAGAAATGAGATGCGATATCGCGTTTTAAGAATCATAAGAACACTATTGCTACGATACGTAGACATCTGCAAACGCTATTTCCTAGCGAGGAAGTGTCGCATTCACATTCATTTGAAGTGTAGACGAGGAATACATAACATTTCGCAAATCATATTATATCTTACCATGAAACATAGAAATGAGATGCGATATCGCGTTTTAAGAAGCATTGGAAAGCTATTGCTACGATACGTAGACATCTGCAAACGCTATTTCCTAGCGAGGAAGTGTCGCATTCACATTCATTTGAAGTGTAGACGAGGAATACATAACACATCGCAAATCATGTTATATCTTACCATTAAACATAGAAATGAGATGCTATATCGCGTTTTAAGAATCATAAGAACTCTATTGCTGCGATACGTAGACATCTGCAAACGCTATTTACTTGCAAGGAAGTGTCGCATTTACTTTCATTTCAATCGTAGACGAGGAATGCATAACACTTCGCAATGAATATTATATCTTATCATGAAACATAGATATGAGATGCAATATCTCGTTTTAAGAACCCTTAGAACTCTATTGCTACGATACCTAGACATCTGCAGACGCTATTTCCTAGCAAGGAAGTGTCGCATTTACATTCATTTGAAGTGTAGACGAGGAATACATGACACTTCGCAAATCATATTATATCTTACTATGAAACTTAGAAATGAGATGCGATATCGCGTTTTAAGAAGCATTTGATCTCTATTGCTTCGATACGTAGACATCTGCAAACGCTATTTCCTTGTAAGGAAGTGTCGCATTTACATTTATTTGAATCGTAGACGAGGAATGCATAACACTTCGCAATGAATATTATATCTTATCATGAAACATAGATATAATATGCAATATCTCGTTTTAAGAAGCATTTGAACTCTATTGCTACGATACGTAGACATCTGCAAACGCTATTTCCTTGCAAGGAAGTGTCGCATTTACATTCATTTGAATCGTAGACGAGGAATGCATAACACTTCGCAAATCATATTATATCTTACCATGAGACACAGAAATGGGATGCGATATCGCGTTTTAAGAATCAAAAGAACTCTATTGCTACGATACGTAGACATCTGCAAACGCTATTTCCTTGCAAGGAAGTGTCGCATTTACATTCATTTGAAGCGTAGACGAGGAATGCATAACACTTCTCAATGAATATTATGTCTTATCATGAAACATAGATATGAGATGCAATATCTCGTTTTAAGAAGCATTTGAACTCTATCGCTACGATACCTAGACATCTGCAAACGCTATTTCCTTGTAAGGAAGTGTCGCATTTACATTCATTTGAATCGTAGACAAGGAACGCATAACACTTCGCAATGAATATTATATCTTATCACGAAACATAGATATGAGATGCAATATCTCGTTTTAAGAAGCATTTGAACTCTATTGCTTCGATACGTAGACATCAGCAGACGCTATTCCCTTGCAAGGAAGTGTCGCATTTACATTCATTTGAAGTGTAGAGGAGGAATACATAACACTTCGCAAATCATATTACATCTTACCATGAAACATAGAAATGAGATGCGATATCGCGTTTTAAGAAGCATTAGAACTCTATTGCTACGATACCTAGACATCTGCAGACGCTATTTCCTAGCAAGGAAGTGTCGCATTTACATTCATTTGAAGTGTAGACGAGGAATACATGACACTTCGCAAATCAAATTATATCTTACCATGAAACATAGAAATGAGATGCGATATCGCGTTTTAAGAAGCATTAGAAAGCTATTGCTACGATACGTAGACATCTGCAAACGCTATTTCCTAGCGAGGAAGTATCGCATTCAAATACATTTGAAGTGTAGACGAGGAATACATAACACTTCGCAAATCATGTTATATCTTACCATGAAACATGGAAATCAGATGCGATATCGCGTTTTAAGAATCATATGAACTCTATTGCTACGATACGTAGACATCTGCAATCGCTATTTCCTTGCAAGGAAGTGTCGCATTTACTTTCATTTGAATCGTAGACGAGGAATGCATAACACTTCGCAATGTATATTACATCTTACCATGGAACATAGAAATGAGATGCTATATCGCGCTTTAAGAAGCATTAGAAATCTATTGCTACGATACGTAGACATCTGCAAACGCTATTTCCTAGCGAGGAAGTGTCGCATTCACATTCATTTGAAGTGTAGACGAGGAATACGTGACACTTCGCAAATCATATTATATCTTACCATGAAACATAGAAATGAGATGCGATATCGCGTTTTAAGAATCATAAGAACACTATTGCTACGATACGTAGACATCTGCAAACGCTATTTCCTAGCGAGGAAGTGTCGCATTCACATTCATTTGAAGTGTAGACGAGGAATACATAACATTTCGCAAATCATATTATATCTTACCATGAAACATAGAAATGAGATGCGATATCGCGTTTTAAGAAGCATTGGAAAGCTATTGCTACGATACGTAGACATCTGCAAACGCTATTTCCTAGCGAGGAAGTGTCGCATTCACATTCATTTGAAGTGTAGACGAGGAATACATAACACATCGCAAATCATGTTATATCTTACCATTAAACATAGAAATGAGATGCTATATCGCGTTTTAAGAATCATAAGAACTCTATTGCTGCGATACGTAGACATCTGCAAACGCTATTTACTTGCAAGGAAGTGTCGCATTTACTTTCATTTCAATCGTAGACGAGGAATGCATAACACTTCGCAATGAATATTATATCTTATCATGAAACATAGATATGAGATGCAATATCTCGTTTTAAGAACCCTTAGAACTCTATTGCTACGATACCTAGACATCTGCAGACGCTATTTCCTAGCAAGGAAGTGTCGCATTTACATTCATTTGAAGTGTAGACGAGGAATACATGACACTTCGCAAATCATATTATATCTTACTATGAAACTTAGAAATGAGATGCGATATCGCGTTTTAAGAAGCATTTGATCTCTATTGCTTCGATACGTAGACATCTGCAAACGCTATTTCCTTGTAAGGAAGTGTCGCATTTACATTTATTTGAATCGTAGACGAGGAATACATAACACTTCGCAATGAATATTATATCTTATCATGAAACATAGATATAATATGCAATATCTCGTTTTAAGAAGCATTTGAACTCTATTGCTACGATACGTAGACATCTGCAAACGCTATTTCCTTGCAAGGAAGTGTCGCATTTACATTCATTTGAATCGTAGACGAGGAATGCATAACACTTCGCAAATCATATTATATCTTACCATGAGACACAGAAATGGGATGCGATATCGCGTTTTAAGAATCAAAAGAACTCTATTGCTACGATACGTAGACATCTGCAAACGCTATTTCCTTGCAAGGAAGTGTCGCATTTACATTCATTTGAAGCGTAGACGAGGAATGCATAACACTTCTCAATGAATATTATGTCTTATCATGAAACATAGATATGAGATGCAATATCTCGTTTTAAGAAGCATTTGAACTCTATCGCTACGATACCTAGACATCTGCAAACGCTATTTCCTTGTAAGGAAGTGTCGCATTTACATTCATTTGAATCGTAGACAAGGAACGCATAACACTTCGCAATGAATATTATATCTTATCACGAAACATAGATATGAGATGCAATATCTCGTTTTAAGAAGCATTTGAACTCTATTGCTTCGATACGTAGACATCAGCAGACGCTATTCCCTTGCAAGGAAGTGTCGCATTTACATTCATTTGAAGTGTAGAGGAGGAATACATAACACTTCGCAAATCATATTACATCTTACCATGAAACATAGAAATGAGATGCGATATCGCGTTTTAAGAAGCATTAGAACTCTATTGCTACGATACCTAGACATCTGCAGACGCTATTTCCTAGCAAGGAAGTGTCGCATTTACATTCATTTGAAGTGTAGACGAGGAATACATGACACTTCGCAAATCAAATTATATCTTACCATGAAACATAGAAATGAGATGCGATATCGCGTTTTAAGAAGCATTAGAAAGCTATTGCTACGATACGTAGACATCTGCAAACGCTATTTCCTAGCGAGGAAGTATCGCATTCAAATACATTTGAAGTGTAGACGAGGAATACATAACACTTCGCAAATCATGTTATATCTTACCATGAAACATGGAAATCAGATGCGATATCGCGTTTTAAGAATCATATGAACTCTATTGCTACGATACGTAGACATCTGCAATCGCTATTTCCTTGCAAGGAAGTGTCGCATTTACTTTCATTTGAATCGTAGACGAGGAATGCATAACACTTCGCAATGTATATTACATCTTACCATGGAACATAGAAATGAGATGCTATATCGCGCTTTAAGAAGCATTAGAAATCTATTGCTACGATACGTAGACATCTGCAAACGCTATTTCCTAGCGAGGAAGTGTCGCATTCACATTCATTTGAAGTGTAGACGAGGAATACGTGACACTTCGCAAATCATATTATATCTTACCATGAAACATAGAAATGAGATGCGATATCGCGTTTTAAGAATCATAAGAACACTATTGCTACGATACGTAGACATCTGCAAACGCTATTTCCTAGCGAGGAAGTGTCGCATTCACATTCATTTGAAGTGTAGACGAGGAATACATAACATTTCGCAAATCATATTATATCTTACCATGAAACATAGAAATGAGATGCGATATCGCGTTTTAAGAAGCATTGGAAAGCTATTGCTACGATACGTAGACATCTGCAAACGCTATTTCCTAGCGAGGAAGTGTCGCATTCACATTCATTTGAAGTGTAGACGAGGAATACATAACACATCGCAAATCATGTTATATCTTACCATTAAACATAGAAATGAGATGCTATATCGCGTTTTAAGAATCATAAGAACTCTATTGCTGCGATACGTAGACATCTGCAAACGCTATTTACTTGCAAGGAAGTGTCGCATTTACTTTCATTTCAATCGTAGACGAGGAATGCATAACACTTCGCAATGAATATTATATCTTATCATGAAACATAGATATGAGATGCAATATCTCGTTTTAAGAACCCTTAGAACTCTATTGCTACGATACCTAGACATCTGCAGACGCTATTTCCTAGCAAGGAAGTGTCGCATTTACATTCATTTGAAGTGTAGACGAGGAATACATGACACTTCGCAAATCATATTATATCTTACTATGAAACTTAGAAATGAGATGCGATATCGCGTTTTAAGAAGCATTTGATCTCTATTGCTTCGATACGTAGACATCTGCAAACGCTATTTCCTTGTAAGGAAGTGTCGCATTTACATTTATTTGAATCGTAGACGAGGAATGCATAACACTTCGCAATGAATATTATATCTTATCATGAAACATAGATATAATATGCAATATCTCGTTTTAAGAAGCATTTGAACTCTATTGCTACGATACGTAGACATCTGCAAACGCTATTTCCTTGCAAGGAAGTGTCGCATTTACATTCATTTGAATCGTAGACGAGGAATGCATAACACTTCGCAAATCATATTATATCTTACCATGAGACACAGAAATGGGATGCGATATCGCGTTTTAAGAATCAAAAGAACTCTATTGCTACGATACGTAGACATCTGCAAACGCTATTTCCTTGCAAGGAAGTGTCGCATTTACATTCATTTGAAGCGTAGACGAGGAATGCATAACACTTCTCAATGAATATTATGTCTTATCATGAAACATAGATATGAGATGCAATATCTCGTTTTAAGAAGCATTTGAACTCTATCGCTACGATACCTAGACATCTGCAAACGCTATTTCCTTGTAAGGAAGTGTCGCATTTACATTCATTTGAATCGTAGACAAGGAACGCATAACACTTCGCAATGAATATTATATCTTATCACGAAACATAGATATGAGATGCAATATCTCGTTTTAAGAAGCATTTGAACTCTATTGCTTCGATACGTAGACATCAGCAGACGCTATTCCCTTGCAAGGAAGTGTCGCATTTACATTCATTTGAAGTGTAGAGGAGGAATACATAACACTTCGCAAATCATATTACATCTTACCATGAAACATAGAAATGAGATGCGATATCGCGTTTTAAGAAGCATTAGAACTCTATTGCTACGATACCTAGACATCTGCAGACGCTATTTCCTAGCAAGGAAGTGTCGCATTTACATTCATTTGAAGTGTAGACGAGGAATACATGACACTTCGCAAATCAAATTATATCTTACCATGAAACATAGAAATGAGATGCGATATCGCG
This sequence comes from Xylocopa sonorina, assembly GCF_050948175.1. Classification (NCBI taxonomy): domain Eukaryota; kingdom Metazoa; phylum Arthropoda; class Insecta; order Hymenoptera; family Apidae; genus Xylocopa; species Xylocopa sonorina. Next base: position 440,970 of record NW_027490337.1, read on the forward strand.
TTTTAAGAAGCATTAGAAAGCTATTGCTACGATACGTAGACATCTGCAAACGCTATTTCCTAGCGAGGAAGTATCGCATTCAAATACATTTGAAGTGTAGACGAGGAATACATAACACTTCGCAAATCATGTTATATCTTACCATGAAACATGGAAATCAGATGCGGTATCGCGTTTTAAGAATCATATGAACTCTATTGCTACGATACGTAGACATCTGCAATCGCTATTTCCTTGCAAGGAAGTGTCGCATTTACTTTCATTTGAATCGTAGACGAGGAATGCATAACACTTCGCAATGTATATTACATCTTACCATGGAACATAGAAATGAGATGCTATATCGCGCTTTAAGAAGCATTAGAAATCTATTGCTACGATACGTAGACATCTGCAAACGCTATTTCCTAGCGAGGAAGTGTCGCATTCACATTCATTTGAAGTGTAGACGAGGAATACGTGACACTTCGCAAATCATATTATATCTTACCATGAAACATAGAAATGAGATGCGATATCGCGTTTTAAGAATCATAAGAACACTATTGCTACGATACGTAGACATCTGCAAACGCTATTTCCTAGCGAGGAAGTGTCGCATTCACATTCATTTGAAGTGTAGACGAGGAATACATAACATTTCGCAAATCATATTATATCTTACCATGAAACATAGAAATGAGATGCGATATCGCGTTTTAAGAAGCATTGGAAAGCTATTGCTACGATACGTAGACATCTGCAAACGCTATTTCCTAGCGAGGAAGTGTCGCATTCACATTCATTTGAAGTGTAGACGAGGAATACATAACACATCGCAAATCATGTTATATCTTACCATTAAACATAGAAATGAGATGCTATATCGCGTTTTAAGAATCATAAGAACTCTATTGCTGCGATACGTAGACATCTGCAAACGCTATTTACTTGCAAGGAAGTGTCGCATTTACTTTCATTTCAATCGTAGACGAGGAATGCATAACACTTCGCAATGAATATTATATCTTATCATGAAACATAGATATGAGATGCAATATCTCGTTTTAAGAACCCTTAGAACTCTATTGCTACGATACCTAGACATCTGCAGACGCTATTTCCTAGCAAGGAAGTGTCGCATTTACATTCATTTGAAGTGTAGACGAGGAATACATGACACTTCGCAAATCATATTATATCTTACTATGAAACTTAGAAATGAGATGCGATATCGCGTTTTAAGAAGCATTTGATCTCTATTGCTTCGATACGTAGACATCTGCAAACGCTATTTCCTTGTAAGGAAGTGTCGCATTTACATTTATTTGAATCGTAGACGAGGAATGCATAACACTTCGCAATGAATATTATATCTTATCATGAAACATAGATATAATATGCAATATCTCGTTTTAAGAAGCATTTGAACTCTATTGCTACGATACGTAGACATCTGCAAACGCTATTTCCTTGCAAGGAAGTGTCGCATTTACATTCATTTGAATCGTAGACGAGGAATGCATAACACTTCGCAAATCATATTATATCTTACCATGAGACATAGAAATGAGATGCGATATCGCGTTCTAAGAAGCGTTAGAACTCTATTGCTTCGATACGTAGACATCTGCAAACGCTATTTCCTTGTAAGGAAGTGTCGCATTTACATTTATTTGAATCGTAGACGAGGAATGCATAACACTTCGCAATGAATATTATATCTTATCATGAAACATAGATATGAGATGCAATATCTCGTTTTAAGAAGCATTTGAACTCTATTGCTACGATACGTAGACATCTGCAAACGCTGTTTCCTTGCGAGGAAGTGTCGCATTTACTTTCATTTGAATCGTAGACGAGGAATGCATAACACTTCGCAATGAATGTTATATCTTATCATGAAACATAGATATGAGATGCAATATCTCGTTTTAAGAAGCATTTGAACTCTACTGCTACGATACCTAGACATCTGCAAACGCTATTTCCTTGTAAGGAAGTGTCGCATTTACATTCATTTGAATCGTAGACAAGGAATGCATAACACTTCGCAATGAATATTATATCTTATCATGAAACATAGATATGAGATGCAATATCTCGTTTTAAGAAGCATTTGAACTCTATTGCTACGATACGTAGACATCTGCAAACGCTGTTTCCTTGCGAGGAAGTGTCGCATTTACTTTCATTTGAATCGTAGACGAGGAATGCATAACACTTCGCAATGAATGTTATATCTTATCATGAAACATAGATATGAGATGCAATATCTCGTTTTAAGAAGCATTTGAACTCTACTGCTACGATACCTAGACATCTGCAAACGCTATTTCCTTGTAAGGAAGTGTCGCATTTACATTCATTTGAATCGTAGACAAGGAATGCATAACACTTCGCAATGAATATTATATCTTATCATGAAACATAGATATGAGATGCAATATCTCGTTTTAAGAAGCATTTGAACTCTATTGCTTCGATACGTAGACATCAGCAAACGCTATTTCCTTGCAAGGAAGTGTCGCATTTACATTCATATGAAGTGTAGACGAGGAATACATAACACTTTGCAAATCATATTATATCTTACCATGAAACATAGAAATGAGATGCGATATCGCGTTTTAAGAAGCATTAGAACTCTATTGCTACGATACGTAAACATCTGCAAACGCTATTTCCTAGCAAGGAAGTGTCGCATTTACATGCATTTGAAGTGTAGACGAGGAATACATGACACTTCGCAAATCATATTATATCTTACCATGAAACATAGAAATGGGATGCGATATCGCGTTTTAAGAAGCATTAGAAAGCTATTGCTACGACACGTAGATATCTGCAAACGCTATTTCCTAGCGAGGAAGTATCGCATTCACATACATTTGAAGTGTAGACGAGGAATACATAACACTTCGCAAATCATATTATATCTTACCATGAAACATAGAAATGAGATGCGATATCGCGTTTTAAGAAGCATTAGTACTCTATCGCTACGATACCTAGACATCTGCAAACGCTATTTCCTAGCAAGGAAGTGTCGCATTTACAATCATTTGAAGAGTAGACGAGCAATACATAACACTTCGCAAATCATATTATATCTTGCCATGAAACATAGAAATGAGATACGGTATCGCGTTTTAAGAATCATAGGAACACTATTGCTACGATACGTAGACATCTGCAAACGCTATTTCCTTGCAAGTAAGTGTCGCATTTACATTCATTTGAATCGTAGACGAGGAATGCATAACACTTCGCAATGAGTATTATATCTTATCATGAAACGTAGATATGAGATGCAATATCTCGTTTTAAGAAGCATTTGAACTCTATTGCTACGATACGTTGAAATCTGCAAACGCTATTTCTTGCAAGGAAGTATCGCATTTACTTTCATTTGAATCGTAGACGAGGAATGCATAACACATCGCAATGAATATTATATCTTATCCTGAAACATAGAAATGGAATGCGATATCGCGTTTTAGGAAGCATTAGAAAGCTATTGCTACGACACGTAGATATCTGCAAACGCTATTCCCTTGCAAGGAAGTGTCGCATTTACATTCATTTGAAGTGTAGAGGAGGAATACATAACACTTCGCAAATCATATTACATCTTACCATGAAACATAGAAATGAGATGCGATATCGCGTTTTAAGAAGCATTAGAACTCTATTGCTACGATACCTAGACATCTGCAGACGCTATTTCCTAGCAAGGAAGTGTCGCATTTACATTCATTTGAAGTGTAGACGAGGAATACATGACACTTCGCAAATCATATTATATCTTACCATGAAACATAGAAATGAGATGCGATATCGCGTTTTAAGAATCATATGAACTCTATTGCTACGATACGTAGGCATCTGCAATCGCTATTTCCTTGCAAGGAAGTGTCGCATTTACTTTCATTTGAATCGTAGACGAGGAATGCATAACACTTCGCAATGTATATTACATCTTACCATGAAACATAGAAATGAGATGCTATATCGCGCTTTAAGAAGCATTAGAAATCTATTGCTACGATACGTAGACATCTGCAAACGCTATTTCCTAGCGAGGAAGTGTCGCATTCACATTCATTTGAAGTGTAGACGAGGAATACCTGACACTTCGCAAATCATATTATATCTTACCATGAAACATAGAAATGAGATGCGATATCGCGTTTTAAGAAGCATTGGAAAGCTATTGCTACGATACGTAGACATCTGCAAACGCTATTTCTTAGCAAGGAAGTGTCGCATTCACATTCATTTGAAGTGTAGACGAGGAATACATAACACTTCGCAAATCATGTTATATCTTACCATTAAACATAGAAATGAGATGCTATATCGCGTTTTAAGAATCATAAGAACTCTATTGCTGCGATACGTAGACATCTGCAAACGCTATTTACTTGCAAGGAAGTGTCGCATTTACTTTCATTTCAATCGTAGACGAGGAATGCATAACACTTCGCAATGAATATTATATCTTATCATGAAACATAGATATGAGATGCAATATCTCGTTTTAAGAACCCTTAGAACTCTATTGCTACGATACCTAGACATCTGCAGACGCTATTTCCTAGCAAGGAAGTGTCGCATTTACATTCATTTGAAGTGTAGACGAGGAATACATGACACTTCGCAAATCATATTATATCTTACCATGAAACATAGAAATGGAATGCGATATCGCGTTTTAAGAAGCATTAGAAAGCTATTGCTACGACACGTAGATATCTGCAAACGCTATTTCCTAGCGAGGAAGTGTCGCATTCACATTCATTTGCAGTGTAGACGAGGAATACATAACACTTCGCAAATCAGATTATATCTTACCATGAAACATAGAAATGAGATGCGATATCGCGTTTTAAGAATCATAAGAACTCTATTGCTACAATACGTAGACATCTGCAAACGCTATTTCCTTGCAAGGAAGTTTCGCATTTACATTCATTTGAAATGTAGACGAGGAATACATAACACTTCGCAAATCATATTATATTTTACCATGTAACATAGAAATGAGATGATATATCGCGTTTTAAGAAGCATTAGAAATCTATTGCTACGATACGTAGACATCTGCAAACGCTATTTCCTAGCGAGGAAGTGTCGCATTCACATTCATTTGAAGTGTAGACGAGGAATACATAACGCTTCGCAAATCATATTATATCTTACCATGAAACATAGAAATGAGATGCGATATCGCATTTTAAGAAGCATTAGAACACTATCGCTGCGATACCTAGACATCTGCAGACGCTATTTCCTAGCGAGGAAGTGTCGCATTTACATTCATTTGAAGTGTAGACGAGGAGTACATAACACTTCGCAAATCATATTATATCTTACCATGAAACATAGAAATGAGATGCGATATCGCGTTTTAAGAAGCATTAGAACTCTATCGCTACGATACCTAGACATCTGCAAACCCTATTTCCATGCAAGGAAGTGTCGCATTTACATTCATTTGAAGTGTAGAAGAGGAATACATGACACTTCGCAAATCATATTATATCTTACCATGAAACATAGAAATGAGGTGCGATATCGCGTTTTAAGAAGCATTGGAAATCTATTGCTACGATACGTAGACATCTGCAAACGCTATTTCTTTGCAAGGAAGTGTCGCATTTACATTCATTTGAAGTGTAGACGAGGAATACATGACACTTCGCAAATCATATTATATCTTATCATGAAACATAGAATTCAGATGCGATATCGCGTTTTAAAAATCATAAGAACTCCATTGCTACGATACGCAGACATCTGCAAACGCTATTTCCTAGCGAGGAAGTGTCGCATTTACATTCATTTGAATTGTTGACGAGGAATACATAACACTTCGCAAATCATATTATATCTTATCATGAAACATAGATATGAGATGCAATATCTCGTTTTAAGAAGCATTTAAACTCTATTGCTACGATACCTAGACATCTGCAGACGCTATTTCCTAGCAAGGAAGTGTCGCATTTACATTCATTTGAAGTGTAGAAGAGGAATACATGACACTTCGCAAATCATATTATATCATACCATGAAACATAGAAATGAGATGCGATATCGCGTTTTAAGAAGCATTAGAACTCTATTGCTACGATAGGTAGACATCTGCAAACGTTATTTCCTTGCAAGGAAGTGCCGCATTTACATTCATTTGAAGTGTAGACGAGGAATACATAACACTTCGCAAATCATATTATATCTTACCATGAAACATAGAAATGAGATGCAATATCTCGTTTTAAGAAGCATTTGAACTCTATTGCTGCGATACGTAGACATCTGCGAACGCTATCTCCTAGCGAGGAAGTGTCGCATTCACATTCCTTTGAAGTGTAGACGAGGAATACATAACACTTCGCAAATCATATTATATCTTACAATGAAACATAGAATTGAGATGCGATATCGCGTTTTAAGAATCATAAGAACTCTATTGCTACGATACGTAGACATCTGCAGACGCTATTTCCTTGCAAGGAAGTGTCGCATTTACATTCATTTGAATCGTAGACGAGGAATGCATAACACTTCGCAATAAGTATTATATCTTATCATGAAACATAGATATGAGATGCAATATCTCGTTTTAAGAAGCATTTGAACTCTATTGCTACGATACGTAGAAAGCTGCAAACGCTATTTCCTTGCAAGGAAGTGTCGCATTTACATTCATTTGAATCGTAGACGAGGAATGCATAACATTTCGCAATGAATATTATATCTTATCATGAAACATAGATATGAGATGCAATATCTCGTTTTAAGAAGCATTTGAACTCTATTGCTACGATACGTAGACATCTGCAGACGCTATTTCCTTGCAGGGAAGTGTCGCATTTACATACATTTGAAGTGTAGACGAGGAATACATAACACTTTGCAAATCATATTATATCTTACCATGAAACATAAAAATGAGATGCGATATCGCGTCTTAAGTATCATAAGAACTCTATTGCTACGATACGTAGACAACTGCAAACGCTATTTCCATGGAAGGAAGTGTCGCATTTACATTCATTTGAATCGTATACGAGGAGTGCATAACACTTCGCAATGAATATTATATCTTATCATGAAACATAGATATGAGATGCAATATCTCATTTTAAGAAGCATTTGAACTCTATTGCTACGATACCTAGACATCTGCAGACGCTATTTTCTGGCAAGGAAGTGTCGCATTTGCATTCATTTGAAGTGTAGACGAGGAATACATGAAACTTCGCAAATCATATTATATCTTACCATGAAACAAAGAAATCAGATGCGATATCGCGTTTTAAGAAGCATTAGAAATCTATTGCTACGACACGTAGACATCTGCAAACGCTATCTCCTAGCGAGGAAGTGTCGCATTCACATTCCTTTGAAGTGTAGACGAGGAATACATAACACTTCGCAAATCATATTATATCTTACAATGAAACATAGAATTGAGATGCGATATCGCGTTTTAAGAATCATAAGAACTCTATTGCTACGATACGTAGACATCTGCAGACGCTATTTCCTTGCAAGGAAGTGTCGCATTTACATTCATTTGAAGTGTAGACGAGCAATACATAACACTTTGCAAATCATATTATATCTTACCACGAAACATAGAAATGAGATGCGATATCGCGTTCTAAGAAGCATTAGAACTCTATTGCTACGATACGTAGACATCTGCAAACGCTATTTCCTTGCAGGGAAGTGTCGCATTTACATTCATTTGAATCGTAGACGAGGAATGCATAACACTTCGCAATGAATATTATATCTTATCATGAAACATAGATATGAGATGCAATATCTCGTTTTAAGAAGCATTTGAACTCTATTGCTACGATACGTAGACATCTGCAGACGCTATTTCCTTGCAAGGAAGTGTCGCATTTACATACATTTGAAGTGTAGACGAGGAATACATAACACTTTGCAAATCATATTATATCTTACCATGAAACATAGAAATGAGATGCGATATCGCGTTTTAAGAAGCATTAGAACTCTATCGCTACGATACCTAGACATCTGCAGACGCTATTTCCTAGCAAGGAAGTGTCGCATTTACATTCATTTGAAGTGTAGACGAGGAATACATAACACTTCGCAAATCATATTATATCTTACCATGAAACATAGAAATGAGTTACGGTATCGCGTTTTAGGAATCATAGTAACACTATTGCTACGATACGTAGACATCTGCAAACGCTATTTCCTTGCAAGGAAGTGACGCATTTACATTCATTTGAAGTGTAGACGAGGAATACATAACACCTCGCAAATCATATTATATCTTACCATGAAACATAGAAATGAGATGCGATATCGCGTTTTAAGAAGCATTAGAAATCTATTGCTACGATACGTAGACATCTGCAAACGCTATTTCCTAGCGAGGAAGTGTCGCATTCACATTCCTTTGAAGTGTAGACGAGGAATACATAACACTTCGCAAATCAGATTATATCTTACCATGAAACATAGAAATGAGATGCGATATCGCGTTTTAAGAATCATAAGAACTCTATTGCTACAATACGTAGACATCTGCAAACGCTATTTCCTTGCAAGGAAGTGTCGCATTTACATTCATTTGAAGTGTAGACGAGGAATACATAACACTTCGCAAATCATATTATATTTTACCATGTAACATAGAAATGAGATGCGATATCGCGTTTTAAGAAGCATTAGAAATCTATTGCTACGATACGTAGACATCTGCAAACGCTATTTCCTAGCGAGGAAGTGTCGCATTCACATTCATTTGAAGTGTAGACGAGGAATACATAACGCTTCGCAAATCATATTATATCTTACCATGAAACATAGAAATGAGATGCGATATCGCGTTTTAAGAAGCATTAGAACACTATCGCTACGATACCTAGACATCTGCAGACGCTATTTCCTAGCGAGGAAGTGTCGCATTTACATTCATTTGAAGTGTAGACGAGGAGTACATAACACTTCGCAAATCATATTATATCTTACCATGAAACATAGAAATGAGATGCGATATCGCGTTTTAAGAAGCATTAGAACTCTATCGCTACGATACCTAGACATCTGCAGACGCTATTTCCTAGCGAGGAAGTGTCGCATTTACATTCATTTGAATCGTAGACGAGGAATGCATAACACTTCGCAATGAATATTATATCTTATCATGAAACATAGATATGTGATGCAATATCTCGTTTGAAGAAGCATTTGAACTCTATTGCTACGATAGGTAGACATCTGCAAACCCTATTTCCATGCAAGGAAGTGTCGCATTTACATTCATTTGAAGTGTAGAAGAGGAATACATGACACTTCGCAAATCATATTATATCTTACCATGAAACATAGAAATGAGGTGCGATATCGCGTTTTAAGAAGCATTGGAAATCTATTGCTACGATACGTAGACATCTGCAAACGCTATTTCTTTGCAAGGAAGTGTCGCATTTACATTCATTTGAAGTGTAGACGAGGAATACATGACACTTCGCAAATCATATTATATCTTATCATGAAACATAGAATTCAGATGCGATATCGCGTTTTAAAAATCATAAGAACTCCATTGCTACGATACGCAGACATCTGCAAACGCTATTTCCTAGCGAGGAAGTGTCGCATTTACATTCATTTGAAGTGTAGACGAGGAATACATGACACTTCGCAAATCATATTATATCTTACCATGAAACATAGAAATGGAATGCGATATCGCGTTTTAAGAAGCATTAGAAAGCTATTGCTACGACACGTAGATATCTGCAAACGCTATTTCCTAGCGAGGAAGTATCCCATTCACATACATTTGAAGTGTAGACGAGGAATACATAACACTTCGCAAATCATGTTATATCTTGCCATGAAACATGGAAATCAGATGCGATATCGCGTTTTAAGAATCATATGAACTCTATTGCTACGATACGAAGACATCTGCAATCGCTATTTCCTTGCAAGGAAGTGTCGCATTTACTTTCATTTGAATCGTAGACAAGGAATGCATAACACTTCGCAATGAATATTATATCTTATCATGAAACATAGATATGAGATGCAATATCTCGTTTTAAGAAGCATTTGAACTCTATTGCTTCGATACGTAGACATCAGCAAACGCTATTCCCTTGCAAGGAAGTGTCGCATTTACATTCATTTGAAGTGTAGAGGAGGAATACATAACACTTCGAAATCATATTACATCTTACCATGAAACATAGAAATGAGATGCGATATCGCCTTTTAAGAAGCATTAGAACTCTATTGCTACGATACCTAGACATCTGCAGACGCTATTTCCTAGCAAGGAAGTGTCGCATTTACATTCATTTGAAGTGTAGACGAGGAATACATGACACTTCGCAAATCATATTATATCTTACCATGAAACATAGAAATGAGATGCGATATCGCGTTTTAAGAAGCATTAGAAAGCTATTGCTACGATACGTAGACATCTGCAAACGCTATTTCCTAGCGAGGAAGTATCGCATTCACATACATTTGAAGTGTAGACGAGGAATACATAACACTTCGCAAATCATGTTATATCTTACCATGAAACATGGAAATCAGATGCGATATCGCGTTTTAAGAATCATATAAACTCTATTGCTACGATACGTAGGCATCTGCAATCGCTATTTCCTTGCAAGGAAGTGTCGCATTTACTTTCATTTGAATCGTAGACGAGGAATGCATAACACTTCGCAATGTATATTACATCTTACCATGAAACATAGAAATGAGATGCTATATCGCGCTTTAAGAAGCATTAGAAATCTATTGCTACGATACGTAGACATCTGCAAACGCTATTTCCTAGCGAGGAAGTGTCGCATTCACATTCATTTGAAGTGTAGACGAGGAATACGTGACACTTCGCAAATCATATTATATCTTACCATGAAACAGAAATGAGATGCGATATCGCGTTTTAAGAAGCATTGGAAAGCTATTGCTACGATACGTAGACATCTGCAAACGCTACTTCCTAGCAAGGAAGTGTCGCATTCACATTCATTTGAAGTGTAGACGAGGAATACATAACACTTCGCAAATCATGTTATATCTTACCATTAAACATAGAAATGAGATGCTATATCGCGTTTTAAGAATCATAAGAACTCTATTGCTGCGATACGTAGACATCTGCAAACGCTATTTACTTGCAAGGAAGTGTCGCATTTACTTTCATTTCAATCGTAGACGAGGAATGCATAACACTTCGCAATGAATATTATATCTTATCATGAAACATAGATATGAGATGCAATATCTCGTTATAAGAACCCTTAGAACTCTATTGCTACGATACCTAGACATCTGCAGACGCTATTTCCTAGCAAGGAAGTGTCGCATTTACATTCATTTGAAGTGTAGACGAGGAATACATGACACTTCGCAAATCATATTATATCTTACCATGAAACATAGAAATGGAATGCGATATCGCGTTTTAAGAAGCATTAGAAAGCTATTGCTACGACACGTAGATATCTGCAAACGCTATTTCCTAGCGAGGAAGTGTCGCATTCACATTCATTTGAAGTATAGACGAGGAATACATAACACTTCGCAAATCATATTATATCTTACCATTGAAACATAGAAATGAGATGCGATATCGCGTTTTAAGAAGCATTGGAAATCTATTGCTACGATACGTAGACATCTGCAAACGCTATTTCCTAGCGAGGAAGTGTCGCATTTACTTTCATTTGAATCGTAGACGAGGAATGCATAACACTTCGCAATGAATATTATATCTTATCATGAAACATAGATATGAGATGCAATATCTCGTTTTAAGAACCATTAGAACTCTATTGCTACGATACCTAGACATCTGCAGACGCTATTTCCTAGCAAGGAAGTGTCGCATTTACATTCATTTGAATCGTAGACGAGGAATGCATAACACTTCGCAATGAGTATTATATCTTATCATGAAACATAGATATGAGATGCAATATCTCGTTTTAAGAAGCATTTGAACTCTATTGCTACGATACGTTGAAATCTGCAAACGCTATTTCCTTGCAAGGAAGTATCGCATTTACATTCATCTGAAGTGTAGACGAGGAATACATAACACCTCGCAAATCATATTATATCTTACCATGAAACATAGAAATGAGATGCGATATCGCGTTTTAAGAAGCATTAGAACTCTATTGCTACGATAGGTAGACATCTGCAAACGCTATTTCCTTGCAAGGAAGTGTCGCATTTACATTCATTTGAATCGTAGACGAGGAATGCATAACACTTCGCAATGAGTATTATATCTTATCATGAAACATAGATATGAGATGCGATATCGCGTTTTAAGAAGCATTGGAAATCTATTGCTACGATACGTAGACATCTGCAAACGCTATTTCCTTGCAAGGAAGTGTCGCATTTACATTCATTTCAAGTGTAGACGAGGAATACATAACACTTCTCAAATCATATTATATCTTACCATGAAACATAGAAATGAAATGCGATATCGCGTTTTAAGAATCATAAGAACTCTATTGCTACGATACGTAGACAACTGCAAACGCTATTTCCTAGCGAGGAAGTGTCGCATTTACATTCATTTGAAGTGTAGACGAGGAATACAAAACACTTCGCACATCATATTATATCATACCATGAAACATAGAAATGAGATGCGATATCGCGTTTTAAGAAGCATTAGAACTCTATTGCTACGATAGGTAGATATCTGCAAACGCTATTTCCTTGCAAGGAAGTGTCGCATTTACATTCATTTGAAGTGTAGACGAGGAATACGTAACACTTCGCAAATCATATTATATCTTACCATGAAACATAGAAATGAGATGCGATATCGCGTTTTAAGAAGCATTAGAACTCTATCGCTACGATACCTAGACATCTGCAGACGCTATTTCCTAGCGAGGAAGTGTCGCATTTACATTCGTTTGAAGTGTAGACGAGGAATACATAACACTTCTCAAATCATATTATATCTTACCATGAAACATAGAAATGAGATGCCATATCGCGTTTTAAGAAGCATTAGAACTCTATTGCTACGATACGTAGACATCTGCAAACGCCATTTCCTAGCGAGGAAGTGTCGCATTCACATTCATTTGAAGTGTAGACGAGGAATACATAACACTTCTCAAATCATATTATATCTTACCATGAAACATAGAAATGAGATGCGATGTCGCGTTTTAAGAAGCATTAGAACTCTATCGCTACGATACGTAGACATCTGCAAACGCTATTTCCTAGCGAGGAAGTGTCGCATTCACATTCATTTGAAGTGTAGACGAGGAATACATAACACTTCGCAAATCATATTATATCTTACAATGAAACATAGAATTGAGATGCGATATCGCGTTTTAAGAATCATAAGAACTCTATTGCTACGATACGTAGACATCTGCAGACGCTATTTCCTTGCAAGGAAGTGTCGCATTTACATTCATTTGAATCGTAGACGAGGAATGCATAACACTTCGCAATAAGTATTATATCTTATCATGAAACATAGATATGAGATGCAATATCTCGTTTTAAGAAGCATTTGAACTCTATTGCTACGATACGTAGAAAGCTGCAAACGCTATTTCCTTGCAAGGAAGTGTCGCATTTACATTCATTTGAAGTGTAGACGAGGAATACATAACACCTCGCAAATCATATTATATCTTACCATGAAACGTAGAAATGAGATGCGATATCGCGTTTTAAGAAGCATTAGAACTCTATTCCTACGATAGGTAGACATCTGCAGACGCTATTTCCTTGCAAGGAAGTGTCGCATTTACATTCATTTGAAGTGTAGACGAGGAATACATAACACTTTGCAAATCATATTATATCTTACCATGAAACATAAAAATGAGATGCGATATCGCGTCTTAAGTATCATAAGAACTCTATTGCTACGATACGTAGACAACTGCAAACGCTATTTCCTTGGAAGGAAGTGTCGCATTTACATTCATTTGAATCGTATACGAGGAGTGCATAACACTTCGCAATGAATATTATATCTTATCATGAAACATAGATATGAGATGCAATATCTCATTTTAAGAAGCATTTGAACTCTATTGCTACGATACCTAGACATCTGCAGACGCTATTTTCTGGCAAGGAAGTGTCGCATTTGCATTCATTTGAAGTGTAGACCAGGAATACATGAAACTTCGCAAATCATATTATATCTTACCATGAAACAAAGAAATCAGATGCGATATCGCGTTTTAAGAAGCATTAGAAATCTATTGCTACGACACGTAGACATCTGCAAACGCTATCTCCTAGCGAGGAAGTGTCGCATTCACATTCCTTTGAAGTGTAGACGAGGAATACATAACACTTCGCAAATCATATTATATCTTACAATGAAACATAGAATTGAGATGCGATATCGCGTTTTAAGAATCATAAGAACTCTATTGCTACGATACGTAGACATCTGCAGACGCTATTTCCTTGCAAGGAAGTGTCGCATTTACATTCATTTGAAGTGTAGACGAGCAATACATAACACTTTGCAAATCATATTATATCTTACCACGAAACATAGAAATGAGATGCGATATCGCGTTCTAAGAAGCATTAGAACTCTATTGCTACGATACGTAGACATCTGCAAACGCTATTTCCTTGCAGGGAAGTGTCGCATTTACATTCATTTGAATCGTAGACGAGGAATGCATAACACTTCGCAATGAATATTATATCTTATCATGAAACATAGATATGAGATGCAATATCTCGTTTTAAGAAGCATTTGAACTCTATTGCTACGATACGTAGACATCTGCAGACGCTATTTCCTTGCAAGGAAGTGTCGCATTTACATACATTTGAAGTGTAGACGAGGAATACATAACACTTTGCAAATCATATTATATCTTACCATGAAACATAGAAATGAGATGCGATATCGCGTTTTAAGAAGCATTAGAACTCTATCGCTACGATACCTAGACATCTGCAGACGCTATTTCCTAGCAAGGAAGTGTCGCATTTACATTCATTTGAAGTGTAGACGAGGAATACATAACACTTCGCAAATCATATTATATCTTACCATGAAACATAGAAATGAGTTACGGTATCGCGTTTTAGGAATCATAGTAACACTATTGCTACGATACGTAGACATCTGCAAACGCTATTTCCTTGCAAGGAAGTGACGCATTTACATTCATTTGAAGTGTAGACGAGGAATACATAACACCTCGCAAATCATATTATATCTTACCATGAAACATAGAAGTGAGATGCGATATCGCGTTTTAAGAAGCATTAGAACTCTATCGCTACGATACCTAGACATCTGCAGACGCTATTTCCTAGCAAGGAAGTGTCGCATTTACATTCATTTGAAGTGTAGACGAGGAATACATAACACTTCGCAAATCATATTATATCTTACCATGAAACATAGAAATGAGTTACGGTATCGCGTTTTAGGAATCATAGTAACACTATTGCTACGATACGTAGACATCTGCAAACGCTATTTCCTTGCAAGGAAGTGACGCATTTACATTCATTTGAAGTGTAGACGAGGAATACATAACACCTCGCAAATCATATTATATCTTACCATGAAACATAGAAATGAGATGCGATATCGCGTTTTAAGAAGCATTAGAAATCTATTGCTACGATACGTAGACATCTGCAAACGCTATTTCCTAGCGAGGAAGTGTCGCATTCACATTCCTTTGAAGTGTAGACGAGGAATACATAACACTTCGCAAATCAGATTATATCTTACCATGAAACATAGAAATGAGATGCGATATCGCGTTTTAAGAATCATAAGAACTCTATTGCTACAATACGTAGACATCTGCAAACGCTATTTCCTTGCAAGGAAGTGTCGCATTTACATTCATTTGAAATGTAGACGAGGAATACATAACACTTCGCAAATCATATTATATTTTACCATGTAACATAGAAATGAGATGCGATATCGCGTTTTAAGAAGCATTAGAAATCTATTGCTACGATACGTAGACATCTGCAAACGCTATTTCCTAGCGAGGAAGTGTCGCATTCACATTCATTTGAAGTGTAGACGAGGAATACATAACGCTTCGCAAATCATATTATATCTTACCATGAAACATAGAAATGAGATGCGATATCGCGTTTTAAGAAGCATTAGAACACTATCGCTACGATACCTAGACATCTGCAGACGCTATTCCCTAGCGAGGAAGTGTCGCATTTACATTCATCTGAAGTGTAGACGAGGAGTACATAACACTTCGCAAATCATATTATATCTTACCATGAAACATAGAAATGAGATGCGATATCGCGTTTTAAGAAGCATTAGAACTCTATCGCTACGATACCTAGACATCTGCAGACGCTATTTCCTAGCGAGGAAGTGTCGCATTTACATTCATTTGAATCGTAGACGAGGAATGCATAACACTTCGCAATGAATATTATATCTTATCATGAAACATAGATATGTGATGCAATATCTCGTTTGAGGAAGCATTTGAACTCTATTGCTACGATAGGTAGACATCTGCAAACCCTATTTCCATGCAAGGAAGTGTCGCATTTACATTCATTTGAAGTGTAGAAGAGGAATACATGACACTTCGCAAATCATATTATATCTTACCATGAAACATAGAAATGAGGTGCGATATCGCGTTTTAAGAAGCATTGGAAATCTATTGCTACGATACGTAGACATCTGCAAACGCTATTTCTTTGCAAGGAAGTGTCGCATTTACATTCATTTGAAGTGTAGACGAGGAATACATGACACTTCGCAAATCATATTATATCTTATCATGAAACATAGAATTCAGATGCGATATCGCGTTTTAAAAATCATAAGAACTCCATTGCTACGATACGCAGACATCTGCAAACGCTATTTCCTAGCGAGGAAGTGTCGCATTTACATTCATTTGAATTGTTGACGAGGAATACATAACACTTCGCAAATCATATTATATCTTATCATGAAACATAGATATGAGATGCAATATCTCGTTTTAAGAAGCATTTAAACTCTATTGCTACGATACCTAGACATCTGCAGACGCTATTTCCTAGCAAGGAAGTGTCGCATTTACATTCATTTGAAGTGTAGAAGAGGAATACATGACACTTCGCAAATCATATTATATCATACCATGAAACATAGAAATGAGATGCGATATCGCGTTTTAAGAAGCATTAGAACTCTATTGCTACGATAGGTAGACATCTGCAAACGTTATTTCCTTGCAAGGAAGTGTCGCATTTACATTCATTTGAAGTGTAGACGAGGAATACATAACACTTCGCAAATCATATTATATCTTACCATGAAACATAGAAATGAGATGCAATATCTCGTTTTAAGAAGCATTTGAACTCTATTGCTGCGATACGTAGACATCTGTAAACGCTATTTCCTTGTAAGGAAGTGTCGCATTTACATTTATTTGAATCGTAGACGAGCAATGCATAACACTTCGCAATGAATGCTATATCTTATCATGAAACATAGATATGAGATGCAATATCTCGTTTTAAGAAGCATTTGAACTCTATTGCTGCGATACGTAGACATCTGCAAACGCTATCTCCTAGCGAGGAAGTGTCGCATTCACATTCCTTTGAAGTGTAGACGAGGAATACATAACACTTCGCAAATCATATTATATCTTACAATGAAACATAGAATTGAGATGCGATATCGCGTTTTAAGAATCATAAGAACTCTATTGCTACGATACGTAGACATCTGCAGACGCTATTTCCTTGCAAGGAAGTGTCGCATTTACATTCATTTGAATCGTAGACGAGGAATGCATAACACTTCGCAATAAGTATTATATCTTATCATGAAACATAGATATGAGATGCAATATCTCGTTTTAAGAAGCATTTGAACTCTATTGCTACGATACGTAGACAACTGCAAACGCTATTTCCTTGGAAGGAAGTGTCGCATTTACATTCATTTGAATCGTATACGAGGAGTGCATAACACTTCGCAATGAATATTATATCTTATCATGAAACATAGATATGAGATGCAATATCTCATTTTAAGAAGCATTTGAACTCTATTGCTACGATACCTAGACATCTGCAGACGCTATTTTCTGGCAAGGAAGTGTCGCATTTGCATTCATTTGAAGTGTAGACGAGGAATACATGAAACTTCGCAAATCATATTATATCTTACCATGAAACAAAGAAATCAGATGCGATATCGCGTTTTAAGAAGCATTAGAAATCTATTGCTACGACACGTAGACATCTGCAAACGCTATCTCCTAGCGAGGAAGTGTCGCGTTCACATTCCTTTGAAGTGTAGACGAGGAATACATAACACTTCGCAAATCATATTATATCTTACAATGAAACATAGAATTGAGATGCGATATCGCGTTTTAAGAATCATAAGAACTCTATTGCTACGATACGTAGACATCTGCAGACGCTATTTCCTTGCAAGGAAGTGTCGCATTTACATTCATTTGAAGTGTAGACGAGCAATACATAACACTTTGCAAATCATATTATATCTTACCACGAAACATAGAAATGAGATGCGATATCGCGTTCTAAGAAGCATTAGAACTCTATTGCTACGATACGTAGACATCTGCAAACGCTATTTCCTTGCAGGGAAGTGTCGCATTTACATTCATTTGAATCGTAGACGAGGAATGCATAACACTTCGCAATGAATATTATATCTTATCATGAAACATAGATATGAGATGCAATATCTCGTTTTAAGAAGCATTTGAACTCTATTGCTACGATACGTAGACATCTTCAGACGCTATTTCCTTGCAAGGAAGTGTCGCATTTACATACATTTGAAGTGTAGACGAGGAATACATAACACTTTGCAAATCATATTATATCTTACCATGAAACATAGAAATGAGATGCGATATCGCGTTTTAAGAAGCATTAGAACTCTATCGCTACGATACCTAGACATCTGCAGACGCTATTTCCTAGCAAGGAAGTGTCGCATTTACATTCATTTGAAGTGTAGACGAGGAATACATAACACTTCGCAAATCATATTATATCTTACCATGAAACATAGAAATGAGTTACGGTATCGCGTTTTAGGAATCATAGTAACACTATTGCTACGATACGTAGACATCTGCAAACGCTATTTCCTTGCAAGGAAGTGACGCATTTACATTCATTTGAAGTGTAGACGAGGAATACATAACACCTCGCAAATCATATTATATCTTACCATGAAACATAGAAATGAGATGCGATATCGCGTTTTAAGAAGCATTAGAAATCTATTGCTACGATACGTAGACATCTGCAAACGCTATTTCCTAGCGAGGAAGTGTCGCATTCACATTCCTTTGAAGTGTAGACGAGGAATACATAACACTTCGCAAATCAGATTATATCTTACCATGAAACATAGAAATGAGATGCGATATCGCGTTTTAAGAATCATAAGAACTCTATTGCTACAATACGTAGACATCTGCAAACGCTATTTCCTTGCAAGGAAGTGTCGCATTTACATTCATTTGAAGTGTAGACGAGGAATACATAACACTTCGCAAATCATATTATATTTTACCATGTAACATAGAAATGAGATGCGATATCGCGTTTTAAGAAGCATTAGAAATCTATTGCTACGATACGTAGACATCTGCAAACGCTATTTCCTAGCGAGGAAGTGTCGCATTCACATTCATTTGAAGTGTAGACGAGGAATACATAACGCTTCGCAAATCATATTATATCTTACCATGAAACATAGAAATGAGATGCGATATCGCGTTTTAAGAAGCATTAGAACACTATCGCTACGATACCTAGACATCTGCAGACGCTATTTCCTAGCGAGGAAGTGTCGCATTTACATTCATCTGAAGTGTAGACGAGGAGTACATAACACTTCGCAAATCATATTATATCTTACCATGAAACATAGAAATGAGATGCGATATCGCGTTTTAAGAAGCATTAGAACTCTATCGCTACGATACCTAGACATCTGCAGACGCTATTTCCTAGCGAGGAAGTGTCGCATTTACATTCATTTGAATCGTAGACGAGGAATGCATAACACTTCGCAATGAATATTATATCTTATCATGAAACATAGATATGTGATGCAATATCTCGTTTGAGGAAGCATTTGAACTCTATTGCTACGATAGGTAGACATCTGCAAACCCTATTTCCATGCAAGGAAGTGTCGCATTTACATTTATTTGAATCGTAGACGAGCAATGCATAACACTTCGCAATGAATGCTATATCTTATCATGAAACATAGATATGAGATGCAATATCTCGTTTTAAGAAGCATTTGAACTCTATTGCTGCGATACGTAGACATCTGCAAACGCTATCTCCTAGCGAGGAAGTGTCGCATTCACATTCCTTTGAAGTGTAGACGAGGAATACATAACACTTCGCAAATCATATTATATCTTACAATGAAACATAGAATTGAGATGCGATATCGCGTTTTAAGAATCATAAGAACTCTATTGCTACGATACGTAGACATCTGCAGACGCTATTTCCTTGCAAGGAAGTGTCGCATTTACATTCATTTGAATCGTAGACGAGGAATGCATAACACTTCGCAATAAGTATTATATCTTATCATGAAACATAGATATGAGATGCAATATCTCGTTTTAAGAAGCATTTGAACTCTATTGCTACGATACGTAGAAAGCTGCAAACGCTATTTCCTTGCAAGGAAGTGTCGCATTTACATTCATTTGAAGTGTAGACGAGGAATACATAACACCTCGCAAATCATATTATATCTTACCATGAAACGTAGAAATGAGATGCGATATCGCGTTTTAAGAAGCATTAGAACTCTATTGCTACGATAGGTAGACATCTGCAGACGCTATTTCCTTGCAAGGAAGTGTCGCATTTACATTCATTTGAAGTGTAGACGAGGAATACATAACACTTTGCAAATCATATTATATCTTACCATGAAACATAAAAATGAGATGCGATATCGCGTCTTAAGTATCATAAGAACTCTATTGCTACGATACGTAGACAACTGCAAACGCTATTTCCTTGGAAGGAAGTGTCGCATTTACATTCATTTGAATCGTATACGAGGAGTGCATAACACTTCGCAATGAATATTATATCTTATCATGAAACATAGATATGAGATGCAATATCTCATTTTAAGAAGCATTTGAACTCTATTGCTACGATACCTAGACATCTGCAGACGCTATTTTCTGGCAAGGAAGTGTCGCATTTGCATTCATTTGAAGTGTAGACGAGGAATACATGAAACTTCGCAAATCATATTATATCTTACCATGAAACAAAGAAATCAGATGCGATATCGCGTTTTAAGAAGCATTAGAAATCTATTGCTACGACACGTAGACATCTGCAAACGCTATCTCCTAGCGAGGAAGTGTCGCGTTCACATTCCTTTGAAGTGTAGACGAGGAATACATAACACTTCGCAAATCATATTATATCTTACAATGAAACATAGAATTGAGATGCGATATCGCGTTTTAAGAATCATAAGAACTCTATTGCTACGATACGTAGACATCTGCAGACGCTATTTCCTTGCAAGGAAGTGTCGCATTTACATTCATTTGAAGTGTAGACGAGCAATACATAACACTTTGCAAATCATATTATATCTTACCACGAAACATAGAAATGAGATGCGATATCGCGTTCTAAGAAGCATTAGAACTCTATTGCTACGATACGTAGACATCTGCAAACGCTATTTCCTTGCAGGGAAGTGTCGCATTTACATTCATTTGAATCGTAGACGAGGAATGCATAACACTTCGCAATGAATATTATATCTTATCATGAAACATAGATATGAGATGCAATATCTCGTTTTAAGAAGCATTTGAACTCTATTGCTACGATACGTAGACATCTGCAGACGCTATTTCCTTGCAAGGAAGTGTCGCATTTACATACATTTGAAGTGTAGACGAGGAATACATAACACTTTGCAAATCATATTATATCTTACCATGAAACATAGAAATGAGATGCGATATCGCGTTTTAAGAAGCATTAGAACTCTATCGCTACGATACCTAGACATCTGCAGACGCTATTTCCTAGCAAGGAAGTGTCGCATTTACATTCATTTGAAGTGTAGACGAGGAATACATAACACTTCGCAAATCATATTATATCTTACCATGAAACATAGAAATGAGTTACGGTATCGCGTTTTAGGAATCATAGTAACACTATTGCTACGATACGTAGACATCTGCAAACGCTATTTCCTTGCAAGGAAGTGACGCATTTACATTCATTTGAAGTGTAGACGAGGAATACATAACACCTCGCAAATCATATTATATCTTACCATGAAACATAGAAATGAGATGCGATATCGCGTTTTAAGAAGCATTAGAAATCTATTGCTACGATACGTAGACATCTGCAAACGCTATTTCCTAGCGAGGAAGTGTCGCATTCACATTCCTTTGAAGTGTAGACGAGGAATACATAACACTTCGCAAATCAGATTATATCTTACCATGAAACATAGAAATGAGATGCGATATCGCGTTTTAAGAATCATAAGAACTCTATTGCTACAATACGTAGACATCTGCAAACGCTATTTCCTTGCAAGGAAGTGTCGCATTTACATTCATTTGAAGTGTAGACGAGGAATACATAACACTTCGCAAATCATATTATATTTTACCATGTAACATAGAAATGAGATGCGATATCGCGTTTTAAGAAGCATTAGAAATCTATTGCTACGATACGTAGACATCTGCAAACGCTATTTCCTAGCGAGGAAGTGTCGCATTCACATTCATTTGAAGTGTAGACGAGGAATACATAACGCTTCGCAAATCATATTATATCTTACCATGAAACATAGAAATGAGATGCGATATCGCGTTTTAAGAAGCATTAGAACACTATCGCTACGATACCTAGACATCTGCAGACGCTATTTCCTAGCGAGGAAGTGTCGCTTTTACATTCATTTGAAGTGTAGACGAGGAGTACATAACACTTCGCAAATCATATTATATCTTACCATGAAACATAGAAATGAGATGCGATATCGCGTTTTAAGAAGCATTAGAACTCTATCGCTACGATACCTAGACATCTGCAGACGCTATTTCCTAGCGAGGAAGTGTCGCATTTACATTCATTTGAATCGTAGACGAGGAATGCATAACACTTCGCAATGAATATTATATCTTATCATGAAACATAGATATGTGATGCAATATCTCGTTTGAAGAAGCATTTGAACTCTATTGCTACGATAGGTAGACATCTGCAAACCCTATTTCCATGCAAGGAAGTGTCGCATTTACATTCATTTGAAGTGTAGAAGAGGAATACATGACACTTCGCAAATCATATTATATCATACCATGAAACATAGAAATGAGATGCGATATCGCGTTTTAAGAAGCATTAGAACTCTATTGCTACGATAGGCAGACATCTGCAAACGTTATTTCCTTGCAAGGAAGTGTCGCATTTACATTCATTTGAAGTGTAGACGAGGAATACATAACACTTCGCAAATCATATTATATCTTACCATGAAACATAGAAATGAGATGCAATATCTCGTTTTAAGAAGCATTTGAACTCTATTGCTGCGATACGTAGACATCTGTAAACGCTATTTCCTTGTAAGGAAGTGTCGCATTTACATTTATTTGAATCGTAGACGAGGAATGCATAACACTTCGCAATGAATGCTATATCTTATCATGAAACATAGATATGAGATGCAATATCTCGTTTTAAGAAGCATTTGAACTCTATTGCTGCGATACGTAGACATCTGCGAACGCTATCTCCTAGCGAGGAAGTGTCGCATTCACATTCCTTTGAAGTGTAGACGAGGAATACATAACACTTCGCAAATCATATTATATCTTACAATGAAACATAGAATTGAGATGCGATATCGCGTTTTAAGAATCATAAGAACTCTATTGCTACGATACGTAGACATCTGCAGACGCTATTTCCTTGCAAGGAAGTGTCGCATTTACATTCATTTGAAGTGTAGACGAGGAATACATAACACTTTGCAAATCATATTATATCTTACCATGAAACATAGAAATGAGATGCGATATCGCGTTTTAAGAAGCATTAGAACTCTATCGCTACGATACCTAGACATCTGCAGACACTATTTCCTAGCAAGGAAGTGTCGCATTTACATTCATTTGAAGTGTAGACGAGGAATACATAACACTTCGCAAATCATATTATATCTTACCATGAAACATAGAAATGAGTTACGGTATCGCGTTTTAGGAATCATAGGAACACTATTGCTACGATACGTAGACATCTGCAAACGCTATTTCCTTGCAAGGAAGTGACGCATTTACATTCATTTGAAGTGTAGACGAGGAATACATAACACCTCGCAAATCATATTATATCTTACCATGAAACATAGAAATGAGATGCGATATCGCGTTTTAAGAAGCATTAGAAATCTATTGCTACGATACGTAGACATCTGCAAACGCTATTTCCTAGCGAGGAAGTGTCGCATTCACATTCCTTTGAAGTGTAGACGAGGAATACATAACACTTCGCAAATCATATTATATCTTAGCATGAAACATAGAAATGAGATGCGATATCGCGTTTTAAGAATCATAAGAACTCTATTGCTACAATACGTAGAATTCTGCAAACGCTATTTCCTTGCAAGGAAGTGTCGCATTTACATTCATTTGAAGTGTAGACGAGGAATACATAACACTTCGCAAATCATATTATATTTTACCATGAAACATAGAAATGAGATGCGATATCGCGTTTTAAGAAGCATTAGAAATCTATTGCTACGATACGTAGACATCTGCAAACGCTATTTCCTAGCGAGGAAGTGTCGCATTCACATTCATTTGAAGTGTAGACGAGGAATACAAAACGCTTCGCAAATCATATTATATCTTACCATGAAACATAGAAATGAGATGCGATATCGCGTTTTAAGAAGCATTAGAACTCTATCGCTACGACACCTAGACATCTGCAGACGCTATTTCCTAGCGAGGAAGTGTCGCATTTACATTCATTTGAAGTGTAGACGAGGAATACATAACACTTCGCAAATAATATTATATCTTACCATGAAACATAGAAATGAGATACGGTATCGCGTTTTAAGAATCATAGGAACACTATTGCTACGATACGTAGACATCTGCAAACGCTATTTCCTAGCGAGGAAGTGTCGCATTTACATTCATTTGAAGTGTAGACGAGGAATACATAACGCTTCTCAAATCATATTATATCTTACCATGAAACATAGAAATGAGATGCGATATCGCGTTTTAAGAAGCATTAGAAATCTATTGCTACGATACGTAGACAACTGCAAACGCTATTTCCTAGCGAGGAAGTGTCGCATTTACATTCATTTGAAGTGTAGACGAGGAATACATAACACTTCGCACATCATATTATATCATACCATGAAACATAGAAATGAGATGCGATATCGCGTTTTAAGAAGCATTAGAACTCTAATGCTACGATAGGTAGACATCTGCAAACTCTATTTCCTTGCAAGGAAGTGTCGCATTTACATTCATTTGAAGTGTAGACGAGGAATACATAACACTTCGCAAATCGTATTATATCTTACCATGAAACATAGAAATGAGATGCGATATCGCGTTTTAAGAAGCATTAGAACTCTATCGCTACGATACCTAGACATCTGCAGACGCTATTTCCTAGCGAGGAAGTGTCGCATTTACATTCATTTGAATCGTAGACGAGGAATGCATAACACTTCGCAATGAATATTATATCTTATCATGAAACATAGATATGAGATGCAATATCTCGTTTGAAGAAGCACTTGAACTCTATTGCTACGATAGGTAGACATCTGCAAACCCTATTTCCATGCAAGGAAGTGTCGCATTTACATTCATTTGAAGTGTAGAAGAGGAATACATGACACTTCGCAAATCATATTATATCTTACCATGAAACATAGAAATGAGATGCGATATCGCGTTTTAAGAAGCATTGGAAATCTATTGCTACGATACGTAGACATCTGCAAACGCTATTTCCTAGCAAGGAAGTGTCGCATTCACATTCATTTGAAGTGTAGACGAGGAATACATAACACTTCGCAAATCATGTTATATCTTACCATTAAACATAGAAATGAGATGCTATATCGCGTTTTAAGAATCATAAGAACTCTATTGCTGCGATACGTAGACATCTGCAAACGCCATTTCCTAGCGAGGAAGTGTCGCATTCACATTCATTTGAAGTGTAGACGAGGAATACATAACACTTCTCAAATCATATTATATCTTACCATGAAACATAGAAATGAGATGCGATATCGCGTTTTAAGAAGCATTAGAACTCTATCGCTACGATACCTAGACATCTGCAGACGCTATTTCCTAGCGAGGAAGTGTCGCATTTACATTCATTTGAATCGTAGACGAGGAATGCATAACACTTCGCAATGAATATTATATCTTATCATGAAACATAGATATGTGATGCAATATCTCGTTTGAAGAAGCATTTGAACTCTATTGCTACGATAGGTAGACATCTGCAAACCCTATTTCCATGCAAGGAAGTGTCGCATTTACATTCATTTGAAGTGTAGAAGAGGAATACATGACACTTCGCAAATCATATTATATCATACCATGAAACATAGAAATGAGATGCGATATCGCGTTTTAAGAAGCATTAGAACTCTATTGCTACGATAGGTAGACATCTGCAAACGTTATTTCCTTGCAAGGAAGTGTCGCATTTACATTCATTTGAAGTGTAGACGAGGAATACATAACACTTCGCAAATCATATTATATCTTACCATGAAACATAGAAATGAGATGCAATATCTCGTTTTAAGAAGCATTTGAACTCTATTGCTGCGATACGTAGACATCTGTAAACGCTATTTCCTTGTAAGGAAGTGTCGCATTTACATTTATTTGAATCGTAGACGAGGAATGCATAACACTTCGCAATGAATGCTATATCTTATCATGAAACATAGATATGAGATGCAATATCTCGTTTTAAGAAGCATTTGAACTCTATTGCTGCGATACGTAGACATCTGCGAACGCTATCTCCTAGCGAGGAAGTGTCGCATTCACATTCCTTTGAAGTGTAGACGAGGAATACATAACACTTCGCAAATCATATTATATCTTACAATGAAACATAGAATTGAGATGCGATATCGCGTTTTAAGAATCATAAGAACTCTATTGCTACGATACGTAGACATCTGCAGACGCTATTTCCTTGCAAGGAAGTGTCGCATTTACATTCATTTGAAGTGTAGACGAGGAATACATAACACTTTGCAAATCATATTATATCTTACCATGAAACATAGAAATGAGATGCGATATCGCGTTTTAAGAAGCATTAGAACTCTATCGCTACGATACCTAGACATCTGCAGACACTATTTCCTAGCAAGGAAGTGTCGCATTTACATTCATTTGAAGTGTAGACGAGGAATACATAACACTTCGCAAATCATATTATATCTTACCATGAAACATAGAAATGAGTTACGGTATCGCGTTTTAGGAATCATAGGAACACTATTGCTACGATACGTAGACATCTGCAAACGCTATTTCCTTGCAAGGAAGTGACGCATTTACATTCATTTGAAGTGTAGACGAGGAATACATAACACCTCGCAAATCATATTATATCTTACCATGAAACATAGAAATGAGATGCGATATCGCGTTTTAAGAAGCATTAGAAATCTATTGCTACGATACGTAGACATCTGCAAACGCTATTTCCTAGCGAGGAAGTGTCGCATTCACATTCCTTTGAAGTGTAGACGAGGAATACATAACACTTCGCAAATCATATTATATCTTAGCATGAAACATAGAAATGAGATGCGATATCGCGTTTTAAGAATCATAAGAACTCTATTGCTACAATACGTAGAATTCTGCAAACGCTATTTCCTTGCAAGGAAGTGTCGCATTTACATTCATTTGAAGTGTAGACGAGGAATACATAACACTTCGCAAATCATATTATATTTTACCATGAAACATAGAAATGAGATGCGATATCGCGTTTTAAGAAGCATTAGAAATCTATTGCTACGATACGTAGACATCTGCAAACGCTATTTCCTAGCGAGGAAGTGTCGCATTCACATTCATTTGAAGTGTAGACGAGGAATACAAAACGCTTCGCAAATCATATTATATCTTACCATGAAACATAGAAATGAGATGCGATATCGCGTTTTAAGAAGCATTAGAACTCTATCGCTACGACACCTAGACATCTGCAGACGCTATTTCCTAGCGAGGAAGTGTCGCATTTACATTCATTTGAAGTGTAGACGAGGAATACATAACACTTCGCAAATAATATTATATCTTACCATGAAACATAGAAATGAGATACGGTATCGCGTTTTAAGAATCATAGGAACACTATTGCTACGATACGTAGACATCTGCAAACGCTATTTCCTAGCGAGGAAGTGTCGCATTTACATTCATTTGAAGTGTAGACGAGGAATACATAACGCTTCTCAAATCATATTATATCTTACCATGAAACATAGAAATGAGATGCGATATCGCGTTTTAAGAAGCATTAGAAATCTATTGCTACGATACGTAGACAACTGCAAACGCTATTTCCTAGCGAGGAAGTGTCGCATTTACATTCATTTGAAGTGTAGACGAGGAATACATAACACTTCGCACATCATATTATATCATACCATGAAACATAGAAATGAGATGCGATATCGCGTTTTAAGAAGCATTAGAACTCTAATGCTACGATAGGTAGACATCTGCAAACTCTATTTCCTTGCAAGGAAGTGTCGCATTTACATTCATTTGAAGTGTAGACGAGGAATACATAACACTTCGCAAATCGTATTATATCTTACCATGAAACATAGAAATGAGATGCGATATCGCGTTTTAAGAAGCATTAGAACTCTATCGCTACGATACCTAGACATCTGCAGACGCTTTTTCCTAGCGAGGAAGTGTCGCATTTACATTCATTTGAATCGTAGACGAGGAATGCATAACACTTCGCAATGAATATTATATCTTATCATGAAACATAGATATGAGATGCAATATCTCGTTTGAAGAAGCACTTGAACTCTATTGCTACGATAGGTAGACATCTGCAAACCCTATTTCCATGCAAGGAAGTGTCGCATTTACATTCATTTGAAGTGTAGAAGAGGAATACATGACACTTCGCAAATCATATTATATCTTACCATGAAACATAGAAATGAGATGCGATATCGCGTTTTAAGAAGCATTGGAAATCTATTGCTACGATACGTAGACATCTGCAAACGCTATTTCCTAGCAAGGAAGTGTCGCATTCACATTCATTTGAAGTGTAGACGAGGAATACATAACACTTCGCAAATCATGTTATATCTTACCATTAAACATAGAAATGAGATGCTATATCGCGTTTTAAGAATCATAAGAACTCTATTGCTGCGATACGTAGACATCTGCAAACGCCATTTCCTAGCGAGGAAGTGTCGCATTCACATTCATTTGAAGTGTAGACGAGGAATACATAACACTTCTCAAATCATATTATATCTTACCATGAAACATAGAAATGAGATGCGATGTCGCGTTTTAAGAAGCATTAGAACTCTATCGCTACGATACCTAGACATCTGCAGACGCTATTTCCTAGCGAGAAAGTGTCGCATTTACATTCATTTGAAGTGTAGACGAGGAATACATAACACTTCGCAAATAATATTATATCTTACCATGAAACATAGAAATGAGATACGGTATCGCGTTTTAAGAATCATAGGAACACTATTGCTACGATACGTAGACATCTGCAAACGCTATTTCCTAGCGAGGAAGTGTCGCATTCACATTCATTTGAAGTGTAGACGAGGAATACATAACACTTCGCAAATCATATTATATCTTACAATGAAACATAGAATTGAGATGCGATATCGCGTTTTAAGAATCATAAGAACTCTATTGCTACGATACGTAGACATCTGCAGACGCTATTTCCTTGCAAGGAAGTGTCGCATTTACATTCATTTGAATCGTAGACGAGGAATGCATAACACTTCGCAATAAGTATTATATCTTATCATGAAACATAGATATGAGATGCAATATCTCGTTTTAAGAAGCATTTGAACTCTATTGCTACGATACCTAGACATCTGCAGACGCTATTTCCTAGCAAGGAAGTGTCGCATTTACATTCATTTAAGTGTAGACGAGGAATACATGACACTTCGCAAATCATATTATATCTTACCATGAAACATAGAAATGAGATGCGATATCGCGTTTTAAGTAGCATTAGTACTCTATCGCTACGATACCTAGACATCTGCAGACGCTATTTCCTAGCAAGGAAGTGTCGCATTTACAATCATTTGAAGTGTAGACGAGCAATACATAACACTTCGCAAATCATATTATATCTTATCATGAAACATAGATATGAGATGCAATATCTCGTTTTAAGAAGCATTTAAACTCTATTGCTACGATACCTAGACATCTGCAGACGCTATTTCCTAGCAAGGAAGTGTCGCATTTACATTCATTTGAATTGTTGACGAGGAATACATAACACTTCGCAAATCATATTATATCTTATCATGAAACATAGATATGAGATGCAATATCTCGTTTTAAGAAGCATTTAAACTCTATTGCTACGATACCTAGACATCTGCAGACGCTATTTCCTAGCAAGGAAGTGTCGCATTTACATTCATTTGAAGTGTAGAAGAGGAATACATGACACTTCGCAAATCATATTATATCATACCATGAAACATAGAAATGAGATGCGATATCGCGTTTTAAGAAGCATTAGAACTCTATTGCTACGATAGGTAGACATCTGCAAACGTTATTTCCTTGCAAGGAAGTGTCGCATTTACATTCATTTGAAGTGTAGACGAGGAATACATAACACTTCGCAAATCATATTATATCTTACCATGAAACATAGAAATGAGATGCAATATCTCGTTTTAAGAAGCATTTGAACTCTATTGCTGCGATACGTAGACATCTGTAAACGCTATTTCCTTGTAAGGAAGTGTCGCATTTACATTTATTTGAATCGTAGACGAGGAATGCATAACACTTCGCAATGAATGCTATATCTTATCATGAAACATAGATATGAGATGCAATATCTCGTTTTAAGAAGCATTTGAACTCTATTGCTGCGATACGTAGACATCTGCAAACGCTATATCCTAGCGAGGAAGTGTCGCATTCACATTCCTTTGAAGTGTAGACGAGGAATACATAACACTTCGCAAATCATATTATATCTTACAATGAAACATAGAATTGAGATGCGATATCGCGTTTTAAGAATCATAAGAACTCTATTGCTACGATACGTAGACATCTGCAGACGCTATTTCCTTGCAAGGAAGTGTCGCATTTACATTCATTTGAATCGTAGACGAGGAATGCATAACACTTCGCAATAAGTATTATATCTTATCATGAAACATAGATATGAGATGCAATATCTCGTTTTAAGAAGCATTTGAACTCTATTGCTACGATACGTAGAAAGCTGCAAACGCTATTTCCTTGCAAGGAAGTGTCGCATTTACATTCATTTGAAGTGTAGACGAGGAATACATAACACCTCGCAAATCATATTATATCTTACCATGAAACGTAGAAATGAGATGCGATATCGCGTTTTAAGAAGCATTAGAACTCTATTGCTACGATAGGTAGACATCTGCAGACGCTATTTCCTTGCAAGGAAGTGTCGCATTTACATTCATTTGAAGTGTAGACGAGGAATACATAACACTTTGCAAATCATATTATATCTTACCATGAAACATAAAAATGAGATGCGATATCGCGTCTTAAGTATCATAAGAACTCTATTGCTACGATACGTAGACAACTGCAAACGCTATTTCCTTGGAAGGAAGTGTCGCATTTACATTCATTTGAATCGTATACGAGGAGTGCATAACACTTCGCAATGAATATTATATCTTATCATGAAACATAGATATGAGATGCAATATCTCATTTTAAGAAGCATTTGAACTCTATTGCTACGATACCTAGACATCTGCAGACGCTATTTTCTGGCAAGGAAGTGTCGCATTTGCATTCATTTGAAGTGTAGACGAGGAATACATGAAACTTCGCAAATCATATTATATCTTACCATGAAACAAAGAAATCAGATGCGATATCGCGTTTTAAGAAGCATTAGAAATCTATTGCTACGACACGTAGACATCTGCAAACGCTATCTCCTAGCGAGGACGTGTCGCATTCACATTCCTTTGAAGTGTAGACGAGGAATACATAACACTTCGCAAATCATATTATATCTTACAATGAAACATAGAATTGAGATGCGATATCGCGTTTTAAGAATCATAAGAACTCTATTGCTACGATACGTAGACATCTGCAGACGCTATTTCCTTGCAAGGAAGTGTCGCATTTACATTCATTTGAAGTGTAGACGAGCAATACATAACACTTTGCAAATCATATTATATCTTACCACGAAACATAGAAATGAGATGCGATATCGCGTTCTAAGAAGCATTAGAACTCTATTGCTACGATACGTAGACATCTGCAAACGCTATTTCCTTGCAGGGAAGTGTCGCATTTACATTCATTTGAATCGTAGACGAGGAATGCATAACACTTCGCAATGAATATTATATCTTATCATGAAACATAGATATGAGATGCAATATCTCGTTTTAAGAAGCATTTGAACTCTATTGCTACGATACGTAGACATCTGCAGACGCTATTTCCTTGCAAGGAAGTGTCGCATTTACATACATTTGAAGTGTAGACGAGGAATACATAACACTTTGCAAATCATATTATATCTTACCATGAAACATAGAAATGAGATGCGATATCGCGTTTTAAGAAGCATTAGAACTCTATCGCTACGATACCTAGACATCTGCAGACGCTATTTCCTAGCAAGGAAGTGTCGCATTTACATTCATTTGAAGTGTAGACGAGGAATACATAACACTTCGCAAATCATATTATATCTTACCATGAAACATAGAAATGAGTTACGGTATCGCGTTTTAGGAATCATAGTAACACTATTGCTACGATACGTAGACATCTGCAAACGCTATTTCCTTGCAAGGAAGTGACGCATTTACATTCATTTGAAGTGTAGACGAGGAATACATAACACCTCGCAAATCATATTATATCTTACCATGAAACATAGAAATGAGATGCGATATCGCGTTTTAAGAAGCATTAGAAATCTATTGCTACGATACGTAGACATCTGCAAACGCTATTTCCTAGCGAGGAAGTGTCGCATTCACATTCCTTTGAAGTGTAGACGAGGAATACATAACACTTCGCAAATCAGATTATATCTTACCATGAAACATAGAAATGAGATGCGATATCGCGTTTTAAGAATCATAAGAACTCTATTGCTACAATACGTAGACATCTGCAAACGCTATTTCCTTGCAAGGAAGTGTCGCATTTACATTCATTTGAAGTGTAGACGAGGAATACATAACACTTCGCAAATCATATTATATTTTACCATGTAACATAGAAATGAGATGCGATATCGCGTTTTAAGAAGCATTAGAAATCTATTGCTACGATACGTAGACATCTGCAAACGCTATTTCCTAGCGAGGAAGTGTCGCATTCACATTCATTTGAAGTGTAGACGAGGAATACATAACGCTTCGCAAATCATATTATATCTTACCATGAAACATAGAAATGAGATGCGATATCGCGTTTTAAGAAGCATTAGAACACTATCGCTACGATACCTAGACATCTGCAGACGCTATTTCCTAGCGAGGAAGTGTCGCTTTTACATTCATTTGAAGTGTAGACGAGGAGTACATAACACTTCGCAAATCATATTATATCTTACCATGAAACATAGAAATGAGATGCGATATCGCGTTTTAAGAAGCATTAGAACTCTATCGCTACGATACCTAGACATCTGCAGACGCTATTTCCTAGCGAGGAAGTGTCGCATTTACATTCATTTGAATCGTAGACGAGGAATGCATAACACTTCGCAATGAATATTATATCTTATCATGAAACATAGATATGTGATGCAATATCTCGTTTGAAGAAGCATTTGAACTCTATTGCTACGATAGGTAGACATCTGCAAACCCTATTTCCATGCAAGGAAGTGTCGCATTTACATTCATTTGAAGTGTAGAAGAGGAATACATGACACTTCGCAAATCATATTATATCATACCATGAAACATAGAAATGAGATGCGATATCGCGTTTTAAGAAGCATTAGAACTCTATTGCTACGATAGGTAGACATCTGCAAACGTTATTTCCTTGCAAGGAAGTGTCGCATTTACATTCATTTGAAGTGTAGACGAGGAATACATAACACTTCGCAAATCATATTATATCTTACCATGAAACATAGAAATGAGATGCAATATCTCGTTTTAAGAAGCATTTGAACTCTATTGCTGCGATACGTAGACATCTGTAAACGCTATTTCCTTGTAAGGAAGTGTCGCATTTACATTTATTTGAATCGTAGACGAGGAATGCATAACACTTCGCAATGAATGCTATATCTTATCATGAAACATAGATATGAGATGCAATATCTCGTTTTAAGAAGCATTTGAACTCTATTGCTGCGATACGTAGACATCTGCGAACGCTATCTCCTAGCGAGGAAGTGTCGCATTTACATTCATTTGAAGTGTAGACGAGGAATACATAACACTTCGCACATCATATTATATCATACCATGAAACATAGAAATGAGATGCGATATCGCGTTTTAAGAAGCATTAGAACTCTAATGCTACGATAGGTAGACATCTGCAAACTCTATTTCCTTGCAAGGAAGTGTCGCATTTACATTCATTTGAAGTGTAGAAGAGGAATACATGACACTTCGCAAATCATATTATATCATACCATGAAACATAGAAATGAGATGCGATATCGCGTTTTAAGAAGCATTAGAACTCTATTGCTACGATAGGTAGACATCTGCAAACGTTATTTCCTTGCAAGGAAGTGTCGCATTTACATTCATTTGAAGTGTAGACGAGGAATACATAACACTTCGCAAATCATATTATATCTTACCATGAAACATAGAAATGAGATGCAATATCTCGTTTTAAGAAGCATTTGAACTCTATTGCTGCGATACGTAGACATCTGTAAACGCTATTTCCTTGTAAGGAAGTGTCGCATTTACATTTATTTGAATCGTAGACGAGGAATGCATAACACTTCGCAATGAATGCTATATCTTATCATGAAACATAGATATGAGATGCAATATCTCGTTTTAAGAAGCATTTGAACTCTATTGCTGCGATACGTAGACATCTGCGAACGCTATCTCCTAGCGAGGAAGTGTCGCATTTACATTCATTTGAAGTGTAGACGAGGAATACATAACACTTCGCACATCATATTATATCATACCATGAAACATAGAAATGAGATGCGATATCGCGTTTTAAGAAGCATTAGAACTCTAATGCTACGATAGGTAGACATCTGCAAACTCTATTTCCTTGCAAGGAAGTGTCGCATTTACATTCATTTGAAGTGTAGACGAGGAATACATAACACTTCGCAAATCGTATTATATCTTACCATGAAACATAGAAATGAGATGCGATATCGCGTTTTAAGAAGCATTAGAACTCTATCGCTACGATACCTAGACATCTGCAGACGCTATTTCCTAGCGAGGAAGTGTCGCATTTACATTCATTTGAATCGTAGACGAGGAATGCATAACACTTCGCAATGAATATTATATCTTATCATGAAACATAGATATGAGATGCAATATCTCGTTTGAAGAAGCACTTGAACTCTATTGCTACGATAGGTAGACATCTGCAAACCCTATTTCCATGCAAGGAAGTGTCGCATTTACATTCATTTGAAGTGTAGAAGAGGAATACATGACACTTCGCAAATCATATTATATCTTACCATGAAACATAGAAATGAGATGCGATATCGCGTTTTAAGAAGCATTGGAAATCTATTGCTACGATACGTAGACATCTGCAAACGCTATTTCCTAGCAAGGAAGTGTCGCATTCACATTCATTTGAAGTGTAGACGAGGAATACATAACACTTCGCAAATCATGTTATATCTTACCATTAAACATAGAAATGAGATGCTATATCGCGTTTTAAGAATCATAAGAACTCTATTGCTGCGATACGTAGACATCTGCAAACGCCATTTCCTAGCGAGGAAGTGTCGCATTCACATTCATTTGAAGTGTAGACGAGGAATACATAACACTTCTCAAATCATATTATATCTTACCATGAAACATAGAAATGAGATGCGATGTCGCGTTTTAAGAAGCATTAGAACTCTATCGCTACGATACCTAGACATCTGCAGACGCTATTTCCTAGCGAGAAAGTGTCGCATTTACATTCATTTGAAGTGTAGACGAGGAATACATAACACTTCGCAAATAATATTATATCTTACCATGAAACATAGAAATGAGATACGGTATCGCGTTTTAAGAATCATAGGAACACTATTGCTACGATACGTAGACATCTGCAAACGCTATTTCCTAGCGAGGAAGTGTCGCATTCACATTCATTTGAAGTGTAGACGAGGAATACATAACACTTCGCAAATCATATTATATCTTACAATGAAACATAGAATTGAGATGCGATATCGCGTTTTAAGAATCATAAGAACTCTATTGCTACGATACGTAGACATCTGCAGACGCTATTTCCTTGCAAGGAAGTGTCGCATTTACATTCATTTGAATCGTAGACGAGGAATGCATAACACTTCGCAATAAGTATTATATCTTATCATGAAACATAGATATGAGATGCAATATCTCGTTTTAAGAAGCATTTGAACTCTATTGCTACGATACCTAGACATCTGCAGACGCTATTTCCTAGCAAGGAAGTGTCGCATTTACATTCATTTAAGTGTAGACGAGGAATACATGACACTTCGCAAATCATATTATATCTTACCATGAAACATAGAAATGAGATGCGATATCGCGTTTTAAGTAGCATTAGTACTCTATCGCTACGATACCTAGACATCTGCAGACGCTATTTCCTAGCAAGGAAGTGTCGCATTTACAATCATTTGAAGTGTAGACGAGCAATACATAACACTTCGCAAATCATATTATATCTTACCATGAAACATAGAAATGAGATGCGATATCTCGTTTTAAGACGCATTTGATCTCTATTGCTTCGATACGTAGACATCTGCAAACGCTATTTCCTTGCAAGGGAGTGTCGCATTTACATTCATTTGAATCGTAGACGAGGAATGCATAACACTTCGCAATGAATGTTATATCTTATCATGAAACATATATATGAGATGCGATATCTCGTTTTAAGAAGCATTTGAACTCTATTGCTACGACACGTAGACATCTGCAAACGCTATTTCCTTGCAAGGAAGTGTCGCATTTACATTCATTTGAATCGTAGACGAGGAATGCATAACACTTCGCAATGAATGTTATATCTTATCATGAAACATAGATATGAGATGCAATATCTCGTTTTAAGAAGCATTTGAACTCTATTGCTACGATACGTAGACATCTGCAAACGCTATTTCCTTGCAAGGAAGTGTCGCATTTATATTCATTTGAATCGTAGACGAGGAATGCATAACACTTCGCAAATCATATTATATCTTACCATGAAACATAGAAATGAGATGCGATATCGCGTTTTAAGAAGCATTAGAACTCTATCGCTACGATACCTAAACATCTGCAGACTCTATTTCCTAGCAAGGAAGTGTCGCATTTACATTCATTTGAAGTGTAGACGAGGAATACATAACACTTCGCAAATCATATTGTATCTTACCATGAAACATAGAAATGAGATGCGATATCGCCCTTTATGAATCATAAGAACACTATTGCTACGATAGGTAGACATTTGCAAAGGCTATTTCCTTGCAAGGAAGTGTCGCATTTACATTCATTTGAAGTGTAGAGGAGGAATACATAACACTTCGCAAATCATATTACATCTTATCATGAAACATAGATATGAGATGCAATATCTCGTTTTAGGAAGCATTTCAACTCTATTGCTACGATACCTAGACATCTGCAGACGCTATTTCCTAGCAAGGAAGTGTCGCATTTACATTCATTTGAAGTGTAAAAGAGGAATACATGACACTTCGCAAATCATATTATATCTTACCATGAAACATAGAAATGAGATGCGATATCGCGTTTTAAGTAGCATTAGTACTCTATCGCTACGATACCTAGACATCTGCAGACGCTATTTCCTAGCAAGGAAGTGTCGCATTTACAATCATTTGAAGTGTAGACGAGCAATACATAACACTTCGCAAATCATATTATATCTTACCATGAAACATAGAAATGAGATGCGATATCTCGTTTTAAGACGCATTTGATCTCTATTGCTTCGATACGTAGACATCTGCAAACGCTATTTCCTTGCAAGGGAGTGTCGCATTTACATTCATTTGAATCGTAGACGAGGAATGCATAACACTTCGCAATGAATGTTATATCTTATCATGAAACATATATATGAGATGCAATATCTCGTTTTAAGAAGCATTTGAACTCTATTGCTACGATACGTAGACATCTGCAAACGCTATTTCCTTGCAAGGAAGTGTCGGATTTACATTCATTTGAATCGTGGACGAGGAATGCATAACACTTCGCAATGAATGCTATATCTTATCATGAAACATAGATATGAGATGCAATATCTCGTTTTAAGAAGCATTTGAACTCTATTGCTACGATACGTAGACATCTGCAAACGCCATTTCCTTGCAAGGAAGTGTCGCATTTACTTTCATTTGAATCGTAGACGAGGAATGCATAACACTTCGCAATGAATATTATATCTTATCATGAAACATAGATATGAGATGCAATATCTCGTTTTAAGAAGCATTTGAACTCTATTGCTTCGATACGTAGACATCTGCAAACGCTATTTCTTTGCAAGGAAGTGTCGCATTTACAATCATTTGAAGTCTAGACGAGGAATACATAACACTTCGCAAATCATATTATATCTTACCATGAAACATAGAAATGAGATGCGATATCGCGTTTTAAGAAGCATTGGAAAGCTATTGCTACGATACGTAGACATCTGCAAACGCTATTTCCTAGCAAGGAAGTGTTGCATTCACATTCATTTGAAGTGTAGACGAGGAATACATAACACTTCGCAAATCATGCTATATCTTACCATTAAACATAGAAATGAGATGCTATATCGCGTTTTAAGAATCATAAGAACTCTATTGCTGCGATACGTAGACATCTGCAAACGCTATTTACTTGCAAGGAAGTGTCGCATTTACTTTCATTTCAATCGTAGACGAGGAATGCATAACACTTCGCAATGAATATTATATCTTATCATGAAACATAGATATGAGATGCAATATCTCGTTTTAAGAACCATTAGAACTCTATTGCTACGATACCTAGACATCTGCAGACGCTATTTCCTAGCAAGGAAGTGTCGCATTTACATTCATTTAAGTGTAGACGAGGAATACATGACACTTCGCAAATCATATTATATCTTACCATGAAACATAGAAATGAGATGCGATATCGCGTTTTAAGTAGCATTAGTACTCTATCGCTACGATACCTAGACATCTGCAGACGCTATTTCCTAGCAAGGAAGTGTCGCATTTACAATCATTTGAAGTGTAGACGAGCAATACATAACACTTCGCAAATCATATTATATCTTACCATGAAACATAGAAATGAGATGCGATATCTCGTTTTAAGACGCATTTGATCTCTATTGCTTCGATACGTAGACATCTGCAAACGCTATTTCCTTGCAAGGGAGTGTCGCATTTACATTCATTTGAATCGTAGACGAGGAATGCATAACACTTCGCAATGAATGTTATATCTTATCATGAAACATATATATGAGATGCAATATCTCGTTTTAAGAAGCATTTGAACTCTATTGCTACGATACGTAGACATCTGCAAACGCTATTTCCTTGCAAGGAAGTGTCGGATTTACATTCATTTGAATCGTGGACGAGGAATGCATAACACTTCGCAATGAATGCTATATCTTATCATGAAACATAGATATGAGATGCAATATCTCGTTTTAAGAAGCATTTGAACTCTATTGCTACGATACGTAGACATCTGCAAACGCTATTTCCTTGCAAGGAAGTGTCGCATTTACATTCATTTGAATCGTAGACGAGGAATGCATAACACTTCGCAAATCATATTATATCTTACCATGAAACATAGAAATGAGATGCGATATCGCGTTCTAAGAAGCGTTAGAACTCTATTGCTACGATACCTAGACATCTGCAGACGCTATTTCCTAGCAAGGAAGTGTCGCATTCACATTCATTTGAAGTGTAGACGAGGAATGCATAACACTTCGCAATGAATATTATATCTTATCATGAAACATAGATATGAGATGCAATATCTCGTTTTAAGAAGCATTTGAACTCTATTGCTACGATACGTAGACATCGGCAAACGCTATTTCCTTGCAAGGAAGTGTCGCATTTACATTCATTTGAATCGTAGACGAGGAATGCATAACGCTTCGCAAATCATATTATATCTTACCATGAAACAAAGAAATGAGATGCGATATCGCGTTCTAAGTAGCGTTAGAACTCTATTGCTTCGATACGTAGACATCTGCAAACGCTATTTCCTTGGAAGGAAGTGTAGCATTTACATTTGTTTGAATCGTAGACGAGGAATGCATAACACTTCGCAATGAATATTATATCTTATCATGAAACATAGATATGAGATGCAATATCTCGTTTTAAGAAGCATTTGAACTCTATTGCTACGATACGTAGACATCTGCAAACGCTATTTCCTTGCAAGGAAGTGTCGCATTTGCATTCATTTGAATCGTATACGAGGAATGCATAACACTTCGCAATGAATATTATATCTTATCATGAAACATAGATATGAGATGCAATATCTAGTTTTAAGAAGCATTTGAACTCTATTGCTTCGATACGTAGACATCAGCAAACGCTATTCCCTTGCAAGGAAGTGTCGCATTTACATTCATTTGAAGTGTAGAGGAGGAATACATAACAGTTCGCAAATCATATTACATCTTACCATGAAACATAGAAATGAGATGCTATATCGCGTTGTAAGGAGCATTAGAACTCTATCGCTACGATACCTAGACATCTGCAGACGCTATTTCCTAGCAAGGAAGTGCCGCATATACATTCATTTGAAGTGCAGACGAGGAATGCATAACACTTCGCAATGAATGTTATATCTTATCATGAAACATAGATATGAGATGCAATATCTCGTTTTAACAAGCATCAGAAAGCTATTGCTACGATACGCAGACATCTGCAAACGCTATTTCCTAGCGAGGAAGTATCGCATTCACACTCATTTGAAGTGTAGACGAGGAATACATAACACTTCGCAAATCATGATATATCTTACCATGAAACATAGAAATGAGATGCGATATCGCGTTTTAAGTATCATATGAACTCTATTGCTACGATACGTAGACATCTGCCATCGTTATTTTCTAGCAAGGAAGTGTCGCATTTACTTTCATTTGAATCGTAGACGAGGAGTGCATAACACTTCGCAATGAATATTACATCTTACCATGAAACATAGAAATGTGATGCGATATCGCGTTTTTAGAAGCATCACAACTCTAGTGCTACGATACGTAGACATCTGCAAACGCTATTTCCTTGCAAGGAAGTGTCGCATTTACATTCATTTGAATCGTAGACGAGGAATGCATAACACTTCGCAAATCATATTATATCTTACCATGAAACATAGAAATGAGATGGGATATCGCGTTCTAAGAAGCGTTAGAATTCTATTGCTACGATACCTAGACATCTGCAGACGCTATTTCCTAGCAAGGAAGTGTCGCATTCACATTCATTTGAAGTGTAGACAAGGAATACATGACACTTCGCAAATCATATTATATCTTACCAAGAAACATAGAAATGAGATGCGATATCGCGTTTTAAGAATCATATGAACTCTATTGCTACGATACTTAGACATCTGCAAACGCTATTTCCTTGCAAGGAAGTGTCGCATTTACATTCATTTGAATCGTATACGAGGAATGCATAACACTTCGCAATGAATATTATATCTTATCATGAAACATAGATATGAGATGCAATATCTAGTTTTAAGAAGCATTTGAACTCTATTGCTTCGATACGTAGACATCAGCAAACGCTATTCCCTTGCAAGGAAGTGTCGCATTTACATTCATTTGAAGTGTAGAGGAGGAATACATAACAGTTCGCAAATCATATTACATCTTACCATGAAACATAGAAATGAGATGCTATATCGCGTTTTAAGGAGAATTAGAACTCTATCGCTACAATACCTAGACATCTGCAGACGCTATTTCCTAGCAAGGAAGTGCCGCATATACATTCATTTGAAGTGTAGACGAGGAATGCCTAACACTTCGCAATGAATGTTATATCTTATCATGAAACATAGATATGAGATGCAATATCTCGTTTTAAGAAGCATCAGAAAGCTATTGCTACGATACGTAGACATCTGCAAACGCTATTTCCTAGCGAGGAAGAATTGCATTCACATTCATCTGAAGTGTAGACGAGGAATACATAACACTTCGCAAATCATGTTATATCTTACCATGAAACATAGAAATGAGATGGGATATCGCGTTCTAAGAAGCGTTAGAATTCTATTGCTACGATACCTAGACATCTGCAGACGCTATTTCCTAGCAAGGAAGTGTCGCATTCACATTCATTTGAAGTGTAGACAAGGAATACATGACACTTCGCAAATCATATTATATCTTACCAAGAAACATAGAAATGAGATGCGATATCGCGTTTTAAGAATCATATGAACTCTATTGCTACGATACTTAGACATCTGCAAACGCTATTTCCTTGCAAGGAAGTGTCGCATTTACATTCATTTGAATCGTATACGAGGAATGCATAACACTTCGCAATGAATATTATATCTTATCATGAAACATAGATATGAGATGCAATATCTAGTTTTAAGAAGCATTTGAACTCTATTGCTTCGATACGTAGACATCAGCAAACGCTATTCCCTTGCAAAGAAGTGTCGCATTTACATTCATTTGAAGTGTAGAGGAGGAATACATAACAGTTCGCAAATCATATTACATCTTACCATGAAACATAGAAATGAGATGCTATATCGCGTTTTAAGGAGAATTAGAACTCTATCGCTACAATACCTAGACATCTGCAGACGCTATTTCCTAGCAAGGAAGTGCCGCATATACATTCATTTGAAGTGTAGACGAGGAATGCCTAACACTTCGCAATGAATGTTATATCTTATCATGAAACATAGATATGAGATGCAATATCTCGTTTTAAGAAGCATCAGAAAGCTATTGCTACGATACGTAGACATCTGCAAACGCTATTTCCTAGCGAGGAAGAATCGCATTCACATTCATCTGAAGTGTAGACGAGGAATACATAACACTTCGCAAATCATGTTATATCTTACCATGAAACATAGAAATGAGATGCGATATCGCGTTTTAAGAAGCATTAGAAAGCTATTGCTACGATACGTAGACATCTGCAAACGCTATTTCCTAGCGAGGAAGTGTCGCATTCACATTCATCTGAAGTGTAGATGAGGAATACATAACACTTCGCAAATCATGTTATATCTTACCATGAAACATAGAAATGAGATGCGATATCGCGTTTTAAGAATCATATGAACTCTATTGCTACGATACGTAGACATCTGCAAACGCCATTTCCTTGCAAGGAAGTGTCGCATTTACTTTCATTTGAATCGTAGACGAGGAATGCATAA
The DNA here is from genome assembly GCF_050948175.1 of Xylocopa sonorina. Lineage (NCBI taxonomy): Eukaryota > Metazoa > Arthropoda > Insecta > Hymenoptera > Apidae > Xylocopa > Xylocopa sonorina. The sequence continues at coordinate 485,101 of NW_027490337.1, forward strand.
CACTTCGCAATGAATATTATATCTTATCATGAAACATAGATATGAGATGCAATATCTCGTTTTAAGAAGCATTTGAACTCTATTGCTTCGATACGTAGACATCTGCAAACGCTATTTCTTTGCAAGGAAGTGTCGCATTTACAATCATTTGAAGTCTAGACGAGGAATACATAACACTTCGCAAATCATATTATATCTTACCATGAAACATAGAAATGAGATGCGATATCGCGTTTTAAGAAGCATTGGAAAGCTATTGCTACGATACGTAGACATCTGCAAACGCTATTTCCTAGCAAGGAAGTGTTGCATTCACATTCATTTGAAGTGTAGACGAGGAATACATAACACTTCGCAAATCATGCTATATCTTACCATTAAACATAGAAATGAGATGCTATATCGCGTTTTAAGAATCATAAGAACTCTATTGCTGCGATACGTAGACATCTGCAAGCGCTATTTACTTGCAAGGAAGTGTCGCATTTACTTTCATTTCAATCGTAGACGAGGAATGCATAACACTTCGCAATGAATATTATATCTTATCATGAAACATAGATATGAGATGCAATATCTCGTTTTAGGAACCATTAGAACTCTATTGCTACGATACCTAGACATCTGCAAACGCTATTTCCTAGCGAGGAAGTGTCGCATTCACATTCATCTGAAGTGTAGATGAGGAATACATAACACTTCGCAAATCATGTTATATCTTACCATGAAACATAGAAATGAGATGCGATATCGCGTTTTAAGAATCATATGAACTCTATTGCTACGATACGTAGACATCTGCAAACGCCATTTCCTTGCAAGGAAGTGTCGCATTTACTTTCATTTGAATCGTAGACGAGGAATGCATAACACTTCGCAATGAATATTATATCTTATCATGAAACATAGATATGAGATGCAATATCTCGTTTTAAGAAGCATTTGAACTCTATTGCTTCGATACGTAGACATCTGCAAACGCTATTTCTTTGCAAGGAAGTGTCGCATTTACAATCATTTGAAGTCTAGACGAGGAATACATAACACTTCGCAAATCATATTATATCTTACCATGAAACATAGAAATGAGATGCGATATCGCGTTTTAAGATGCATTGGAAAGCTATTGCTACGATACGTAGACATCTGCAAACGCTATTTCCTAGCAAGGAAGTGTTGCATTCACATTCATTTGAAGTGTAGACGAGGAATACATAACACTTCGCAAATCATGCTATATCTTACCATTAAACATAGAAATGAGATGCTATATCGCGTTTTAAGAATCATAAGAACTCTATTGCTGCGATACGTAGACATCTGCAAGCGCTATTTACTTGCAAGGAAGTGTCGCATTTACTTTCATTTCAATCGTAGACGAGGAATGCATAACACTTCGCAATGAATATTATATCTTATAATGAAACATAGATATGAGATGCAATATCTCGTTTTAAGAACCATTAGAACTCTATTGCTACGATACCTAGACATCTGCAGACGCTATTTCCTAGCAAGGAAGTGTCGCATTTACATTCATTTAAGTGTAGACGAGGAATACATGACACTTCGCAAATCATATTATATCTTACCATGAAACATAGAAATGAGATGCGATATCGCGTTTTAAGTAGCATTAGTACTCTATCGCTACGATACCTAGACATCTGCAGACGCTATTTCCTAGCAAGGAAGTGTCGCATTTACAATCATTTGAAGTGTAGACGAGCAATACATAACACTTCGCAAATCATATTATATCTTACCATGAAACATAGAAATGAGATGCTATATCTCGTTTTAAGACGCATTTGATCTCTATTGCTTCGATACGTAGACATCTGCAAACGCTATTTCCTTGCAAGGGTGTGTCGCATTTACATTCATTTGAATCGTAGACGAGGAATGCATAACACTTCGCAATGAATGTTATATCTTATCATGAAACATAGATATGAGATGCAATATCTCGTTTTAAGAAGCATTTGAACTCTATTGCTACGATACGTAGACATCTGCAAACGCTATTTCCTTGCAAGGAAGTGTCGCATTTACATTCATTTGAATCGTAGACGAGGAATGCATAACACTTCGCAAATCATATTATATCTTACCATGAAACATAGAAATGAGATGCGATATCGCGTTCTAAGAAGCGTTAGAACTCTATTGCTACGATACCTAGACATCTGCAGACGCTATTTCCTAGCAAGGAAGTGTCGCATTCACATTCATTTGAAGTGTAGACGAGGAATGCATAACACTTCGCAATGAATATTATATCTTATCATGAAACATAGATATGAGATGCAATATCTCGTTTTAAGAAGCATTTGAACTCTATTGCTACGATACGTAGACATCGGCAAACGCTATTTCCTTGCAAGGAAGTGTCGCATTTACATACATTTGAATCGTAGACGAGGAATGCATAACACTTCGCAAATCATATTATATCTTACCATGAAACAAAGAAATGAGATGCGATATCGCGTTCTAAGTAGCGTTAGAACTCTATTGCTTCGATACGTAGACATCTGCAAACGCTATTTCCTTGTAAGGAAGTGTAGCATTTACATTTGTTTGAATCGTAGACGAGGAATGCATAACACTTCGCAATGAATATTATATCTTATCATGAAACATAGATATGAGATGCAATATCTCGTTTTAAGAAGCATTTGAACTCTATTGCTACGATACGTAGACATCTGCAAACGCTATTTTCTTGCAAGGAAGTGTCGCATTTACATTCATTTGAATCGTATACGAGGAATGCATAACACTTCGCAATGAATATTATATCTTATCATGAAACATAGATATGAGATGCAATATCTAGTTTTAAGAAGCATTTGAACTCTATTGCTTCGATACGTAGACATCAGCAAACGCTATTCTCTTGCAAGGAAGTGTCGCATTTACATTCATTTGAAGTGTAGAGGAGGAATACATAACAGTTCGCAAATCATATTACATCTTACCATGAAACATAGAAATGAGATGCTATATCGCGTTTTAAGGAGAATTAGAACTCTATCGCTACAATACCTAGACATCTGCAGACGCTATTTCCTAGCAAGGAAGTGCCGCATATACATTCATTTGAAGTGTAGACGAGGAATGCCTAACACTTCGCAATGAATGTTATATCTTATCATGAAACATAGATATGAGATGCAATATCTCGTTTTAAGAAGCATCAGAAAGCTATTGCTACGATACGTAGACATCTGCAAACGCTATTTCCTAGCGAGGAAGAATCGCATTCACATTCATCTGAAGTGTAGACGAGGAATACATAACACTTCGCAAATCATGTTATATCTTACCATGAAACATAGAAATGAGATGGGATATCGCGTTCTAAGAAGCGTTAGAATTCTATTGCTACGATACCTAGACATCTGCAGACGCTATTTCCTAGCAAGGAAGTGTCGCATTCACATTCATTTGAAGTGTAGACAAGGAATACATGACACTTCGCAAATCATATTATATCTTACCAAGAAACATAGAAATGAGATGCGATATCGCGTTTTAAGAATCATATGAACTCTATTGCTACGATACTTAGACATCTGCAAACGCTATTTCCTTGCAAGGAAGTGTCGCATTTACATTCATTTGAATCGTATACGAGGAATGCATAACACTTCGCAATGAATATTATATCTTATCATGAAACATAGATATGAGATGCAATATCTAGTTTTAAGAAGCATTTGAACTCTATTGCTTCGATACGTAGACATCAGCAAACGCTATTCCCTTGCAAAGAAGTGTCGCATTTACATTCATTTGAAGTGTAGAGGAGGAATACATAACAGTTCGCAAATCATATTACATCTTACCATGAAACATAGAAATGAGATGCTATATCGCGTTTTAAGGAGAATTAGAACTCTATCGCTACAATACCTAGACATCTGCAGACGCTATTTCCTAGCAAGGAAGTGCCGCATATACATTCATTTGAAGTGTAGACGAGGAATGCCTAACACTTCGCAATGAATGTTATATCTTATCATGAAACATAGATATGAGATGCAATATCTCGTTTTAAGAAGCATCAGAAAGCTATTGCTACGATACGTAGACATCTGCAAACGCTATTTCCTAGCGAGGAAGAATCGCATTCACATTCATCTGAAGTGTAGACGAGGAATACATAACACTTCGCAAATCATGTTATATCTTACCATGAAACATAGAAATGAGATGCGATATCGCGTTTTAAGAAGCATTAGAAAGCTATTGCTACGATACGTAGACATCTGCAAACGCTATTTCCTAGCGAGGAAGTGTCGCATTCACATTCATCTGAAGTGTAGATGAGGAATACATAACACTTCGCAAATCATGTTATATCTTACCATGAAACATAGAAATGAGATGCGATATCGCGTTTTAAGAATCATATGAACTCTATTGCTACGATACGTAGACATCTGCAAACGCCATTTCCTTGCAAGGAAGTGTCGCATTTACTTTCATTTGAATCGTAGACGAGGAATGCATAACACTTCGCAATGAATATTATATCTTATCATGAAACATAGATATGAGATGCAATATCTCGTTTTAAGAAGCATTTGAACTCTATTGCTTCGATACGTAGACATCTGCAAACGCTATTTCTTTGCAAGGAAGTGTCGCATTTACAATCATTTGAAGTCTAGACGAGGAATACATAACACTTCGCAAATCATATTATATCTTACCATGAAACATAGAAATGAGATGCGATATCGCGTTTTAAGAAGCATTGGAAAGCTATTGCTACGATACGTAGACATCTGCAAACGCTATTTCCTAGCAAGGAAGTGTTGCATTCACATTCATTTGAAGTGTAGACGAGGAATACATAACACTTCGCAAATCATGCTATATCTTACCATTAAACATAGAAATGAGATGCTATATCGCGTTTTAAGAATCATAAGAACTCTATTGCTGCGATACGTAGACATCTGCAAGCGCTATTTACTTGCAAGGAAGTGTCGCATTTACTTTCATTTCAATCGTAGACGAGGAATGCATAACACTTCGCAATGAATATTATATCTTATCATGAAACATAGATATGAGATGCAATATCTCGTTTTAAGAACCATTAGAACTCTATTGCTACGATACCTAGACATCTGCAAACGCTATTTCCTAGCGAGGAAGTGTCGCATTCACATTCATCTGAAGTGTAGATGAGGAATACATAACACTTCGCAAATCATGTTATATCTTACCATGAAACATAGAAATGAGATGCGATATCGCGTTTTAAGAATCATATGAACTCTATTGCTACGATACGTAGACATCTGCAAACGCCATTTCCTTGCAAGGAAGTGTCGCATTTACTTTCATTTGAATCGTAGACGAGGAATGCATAACACTTCGCACTGAATATTATATCTTATCATGAAACATAGATATGAGATGCAATATCTCGTTTTAAGAAGCATTTGAACTCTATTGCTTCGATACGTAGACATCTGCAAACGCTATTTCTTTGCAAGGAAGTGTCGCATTTACAATCATTTGAAGTCTAGACGAGGAATACATAACACTTCGCAAATCATATTATATCTTACCATGAAACATAGAAATGAGATGCGATATCGCGTTTTAAGATGCATTGGAAAGCTATTGCTACGATACGTAGACATCTGCAAACGCTATTTCCTAGCAAGGAAGTGTTGCATTCACATTCATTTGAAGTGTAGACGAGGAATACATAACACTTCGCAAATCATGCTATATCTTACCATTAAACATAGAAATGAGATGCTATATCGCGTTTTAAGAATCATAAGAACTCTATTGCTGCGATACGTAGACATCTGCAAGCGCTATTTACTTGCAAGGAAGTGTCGCATTTACTTTCATTTCAATCGTAGACGAGGAATGCATAACACTTCGCAATGAATATTATATCTTATCATGAAACATAGATATGAGATGCAATATCTCGTTTTAAGAACCATTAGAACTCTATTGCTACGATACCTAGACATCTGCAGACGCTATTTCCTAGCAAGGAAGTGTCGCATTTACATTCATTTAAGTGTAGACGAGGAATACATGACACTTCGCAAATCATATTATATCTTACCATGAAACATAGAAATGAGATGCGATATCGCGTTTTAAGTAGCATTAGTACTCTATCGCTACGATACCTAGACATCTGCAGACGCTATTTCCTAGCAAGGAAGTGTCGCATTTACAATCATTTGAAGTGTAGACGAGCAATACATAACACTTCGCAAATCATATTATATCTTACCATGAAACATAGAAATGAGATGCTATATCTCGTTTTAAGACGCATTTGATCTCTATTGCTACGATACCTAGATATCTGCAGACGCTATTTCCTAGCAAGGAAGTGTCGCATTCACATTCATTTGAAGTGTAGACGAGGAATGCATAACACTTCGCAATGAATATTATATCTTATCATGAAACATAGATATGAGATGCAATATCTCGTTTTAAGAAGCATTTGAACTCTATTGCTACGATACGTAGACATCGGCAAACGCTATTTCCTTGCAAGGAAGTGTCGCATTTACATACATTTGAATCGTAGACGAGGAATGCATAACACTTCGCAAATCATATTATATCTTACCATGAAACAAAGAAATGAGATGCGATATCGCGTTCTAAGTAGCGTTAGAACTCTATTGCTTCGATACGTAGACATCTGCAAACGCTATTTCCTTGTAAGGAAGTGTAGCATTTACATTTGTTTGAATCGTAGACGAGGAATGCATAACACTTCGCAATGAATATTATATCTTATCATGAAACATAGATATGAGATGCAATATCTCGTTTTAAGAAGCATTTGAACTCTATTGCTTCGATACGTAGACATCTGCAAACGCTATTTCTTTGCAAGGAAGTGTCGCATTTACAATCATTTGAAGTCTAGACGAGGAATACATAACACTTCGCAAATCATATTATATCTTACCATGAAACATAGAAATGAGATGCGATATCGCGTTTTAAGAAGCATTAGAACTCTATTGCTACGATAGGTAGACATCTGCAAACGCTATTTCCTAGCGAGGAAGAATCGCATTCACATTCATCTGAAGTGTAGACGAGGAATACATAACACTTCGCAAATCATGTTATATCTTACCATGAAACATAGAAATGAGATGCGATTTCGCGTTTTAAGAATCATATGAACTCTATTGCTACGATACGTAGACATCTGCAAACGCTATTTCCTAGCGAGGAAGTATCGCATTCACATTCATTTGAAGTGTAGACGAGGAATACATAACACTTCGCAAATCATGTTATATCTTATCATGAAACATAGATATGAGATGCAATATCTCGTTTTAAGAAGCATTTGAACTCTATTGCTACGATACGTTGAAATCTGCAAACGCTATTTCCTTGCAAGGAAGTATCGCATTTACATTCATCTGAAGTGTAGACGAGGAATACATAACACCTCGCAAATCATATTATATCTTACCATGAAACATAGAAATGAGATGCGATATCGCGTTTTAAGAAGCATTAGAACTCTATTGCTACGATAGGTAGACATCTGCAAACGCTATTTCCTTGCAAGGAAGTGTCGCATTTACATTCATTTGAATCGTAGACGAGGAATGCATAACACTTCGCAATGAGTATTATATCTTATCATGAAACATAGATATGAGATGCAATATCTCGTTCTAAGAAGCATTTGAACTCTATTGCTACGATACGTTGAAATCTGCAAACGCTATTTCCTTGCAAGGAAGTATCGCATTTACATTCATCTGAAGTGTAGACGAGGAATACATAACACCTCGCAAATCATATTATATCTTACCATGAAACATAGAAATGAGATGCGATATCGCGTTTTAAGAAGCTTTAGAACTCTATTGCTACGATAGGTAGACATCTGCAAACGCTATTTCCTTGCAAGGAAGTGTCGCATTTACATTCATTTGAATCGTAGACGAGGAATGCATAACACTTCGCAATGAGTATTATATCTTATCATGAAACATAGATATGAGATGCAATATCTCGTTTTAAGAAGCATTTGAACTCTATTGCTACGATGCGTTGAAATCTGCAAACGCTATTTCCTTGCAAGGAAGTGTCGCATTTACATTCATTTGAAGTGTAGACGAGGAATGCATAACACTTCGCAATGAGTATTATATCTTATCATGAAACATAGATATGAGATGCAATATCTCGTTTTAAGAAGCATTTGAACTCTATTGCTACGATACGTAGACAAATGCAAACGCTATTTCCTAGCAAGGAAGTGTCGCATTTACATTCATTTGTAGTGCAGACGAGGAATACATAACACTTCGCACATCATATTATATCATACCATGAAACATAGAAATGAGATGCGATATCGCGTTTTAAGAATCATAAGAACACTATTGCTACGATACGTAGACAACTGCAAACGCTATTTCCTTGGAAGGAAGTGTCGCATTTACATTCATTTGAATCGTATACGAGGAATACATGACACTTCGCATATCATATTATATCTTACCATGAAACAAAGGAATCAGATGCGATATCGCGTTTTAAGAAGCATTAGAAATCTATTGCTACGATACGTAGACATCTGCAAACGCTATCTCCTAGCGAGGAAGTGTCGCATTTACATTCATTTGAAGTGTAGACGAGGAATACATAACACTTCGCAAATCATACTTTATCTTACCATGAAACATAGAAATGAGATGCGATATCGCGTTTTAAGAATCATAAGAACTCTATTGCTACGATACGTAGACAAATGCAAACGCTATTTCCTAGCAAGGAAGTGTCGCATTTACATTCATTTGTAGTGCAGACGAGGAATACATAACACTTCGCACATCATATTATATCATACCATGAAACATAGAAATGAGATGCGATATCGCGTTTTAAGATGCATTAGAACTCTATTGCTACGATAGGTAGACATCTGCAGACGCTATTTCCTTGCAAGGAAGTGTCGCATTTACATTCATTTGAAGTGTAGACGAGGAATACATAACACTTTGCAAATCATATTATATCTTACCATGAAACATAGAAATGAGATGCGATATCGCGTCTTAAGAATCATAAGAACTCTATTGCTACGATACGTAGACAACTGCAAACGCTATTTCCTTGCAAGGAAGTGTCGCATTTACATTCATTTGAATCGTAGACGAGGAGTGCATAACACTTCGCAATGAATATTATATCTTATCATGAAACATAGATATGAGATGCGATATCGCGTTTTAAGAAGCATTAGAAATCTATTGCTACGATACGTAGACATCTGCAAACGCTATTTCCTAGCGAGGAAGTGTCGCATTCACATTCCTTTGAAGTGTAGACGAGGAATACATAACACTTCGCAAATCATATTATATCTTACCATGAAACATAGAATTGAGATGCGTTATCGCGTTTTAAGAATCATAAGAACTCCATTGCTACGATACGTAGACATCTGGAAACGCTATTTCCATGCAAGGAAGTGTCGCATTTACATTCATTTGAAGTGTAGACGAGGAATACATAACACTTCGCACATCATATTATATCATACCATGAAACATAGAATTGAGATGCGATATCGCGTTCTAAGAATCATAAGAACTCCATTGCTACGATACGTAGACATCTGGAATCGCTATTTCCATGCAAGGAAGTGTCGCATTTACATTCATTTGAAGTGTAAAAGAGGAATACATGACACTGCGCAAATCATATTATATCTTACCATGAAACATAGAAATGAGATGCGATATCGCGTTTTAAGAATCATATGAACTCTATAGCTGCGATACGTAGACATCTGCAAACGCTATTTCCTTGCAAGGAAGTGTCGCATTTACTTTCATTTGAATCGTGGACGAGGAATGCATAACACTTCACAATGAATATTATATCTTATCTTGAAACATAGATATGAGATGCAATATCTCGTTTTAAGAAGCATTTGAACTCTATTGCTTCGATACGTAGACATCTGCAAACGCTATTTCTTTGCAAGGAAGTGTCGCATTTACATTCATTTGAAGTGTAGACGAGGAATACATAACACTTCGCAAATCATGTTATACCTTACCATGAAACATAGAAATGAGATGCGATATCGCGTTTTAAGAATCATAAGAACTCTACTGCTACGATACGTAGACATCAGCAGACGCTATTTCCTAGCGAGGAAGTGTCGCATTTACATTCATTTGAAGTGTAGACGAGGAATACATAACACTTCGCAAATAATATTATATCTTACCATGAAACATAGAAATGAGATACGGTATCGCGTTCTAAGAATCATAAGAACTCTATTGCTACGATACCTAGATATTTGCAGACGCTATTTCCTAGCAAGGAAGTGTCGCATTTACATTCATTTGAAGTGTAGACGAGGAATACATAACACTTCGCAAATCATGTTATATCTTACCATGAAACATAGAAATGATATGCGATATCGCGTTTTAAGAATCATAAGAACTCTATTGCTACGATACGTAGACATCTGCAAACGCTATTTCCTTGCAAGGAAGTGTCGCATTTACATTCATTTGAAGTGTAGACGAGGAATACATAACACTTCGCAAATCATATTATATCTTACCATGAAACATAGAAATGAGATGCGATATCGCGTTTTAAGAAGCATTAGAACTCTATCGCTACGATACCTAGACATCTGCAGACGCTATTTCCTAGCGAGGAAGTGCCGCATTTACATTCATTTGAATCGTAGACGAGGAATGCATAACACTTTGCAAATCATATTATATCTTATCATGAAACATAGAAATGAGATGCGATATCGCGTCTTAAGAATCATAAGAACTCTATTGCTACGATACGTAGACAACTGCAAACGCTATTTCCTTGGAAGGAAGCGTCGCATTTACATTCATTTGAAGTGTAGACGAGGAATACATAACACTTTGCAAATCATATTATATCTTACCATGAAACATAGAAATGAGATGCGATATCGCGTTTTAAGAAGCATTAGAACACTAATGCTACGATAGGTAGACATCTGCAAACGCTATTTCCTTGCAAGGAAGTGTCGCATTTACATTCATTTGAAGTGTAGACGAGGAATACATAACACTTCGCACATCATATTATATCATACCATGAAACATAGAAATGAGATGCGATATCGCGTTTTAAGAAGCATTAGAACTCTATTGCTACGATAGGTAGATATCTGCAAACGCTATTTCCATGCAAGGAAGTGTCGCATTTACATTCATTTGAAGTGTAAAAGAGGAATACATGACACTTCGCAAATCATATTATATCTTACCATGAAACATAGAAATGAAATGCGATATCGCGTTTTAAGAATCATATGAACTCTATAGGTGCGATACGTAGACATCTGCAAACGCTATTTCCTTGCTAGGAAGTGTCGCATTTACTTTCATTTGAATCGTGGACGAGGAATGCATAACACTTCGCAATGAATATTATATCTTATCTTGAAACATATATATGAGATGCAATATCTCGTTTTAAGAAGCATTTGAACTCTATTGCTTCGATACGTAGACATCTGCAAACGCTATTTCTTTGCAAGGAAGTGTCGCATTTACATTCATTTGAAGTGTAGACGAGGAATACATAACGCTTCTCAAATCATATTATATCTTACCATGAAACATAGAAATGAGATGCGATATCGCGTTTTAAGAAGCATTAGAAATCTATTGCTACGATACGTAGACAACTGCAAACGCTATTTCCTAGCGAGGAAGTGTCGCATTTACATTCATTTGAAGTGTAGACGAGGAATACATAACACTTCGCACATCATATTATATCATACCATGAAACATAGAAATGTGATGCGATATCGCGTTTTAAGAAGCATTAGAAATCTATTGCTACGACACGTAGACATCTGCAAACGCTATCTCCTAGCGAGGAAGTGTCGCATTCACATTCCTTTGAAGTGTAGACGAGGAATACATAACACTTCGCAAATCATATTATATCTTACCATGAAACATAGAATTGAGATGCGATATCGCGTTTTAAGAATCAAAAGAACTCTATTGCTACGATACGTAGACATCTGCAGACGCCATTTCCTTGCAAGGAATTGTCGCATTTACATTCATTTGAAGTGTAGACGAGGAATACATAACACTTTGCAAATCATATTATATCTTACCATGAAACATAGAAATGAGATGCGATATCGCGTTTTAAGAAGCATTAGAACACTAATGCTACGATAGGTAGACATCTGCAAACGCTATTTCCTTGCAAGGAAGTGTCGCATTTACATTCATTTGAAGTGTAGACGAGGAATACATAACACTTCGCACATCATATTATATCATACCATGAAACATAGAAATGAGTTGCGATATCGCGTTTTAAGAAGCATTAGAACTCTATTGCTACGATAGGTAGATATCTGCAAACGCTATTTCCATGCAAGGAAGTGTCGCATTTACATTCATTTGAAGTGTAAAAGAGGAATACATGACACTTCGCAAATCATATTATATCTTACCATGAAACATAGAAATGAAATGCGATATCGCGTTTTAAGAATCATATGAACTCTATAGGTGCGATACGTAGACATCTGCAAACGCTATTTCCTTGCTAGGAAGTGTCGCATTTACTTTCATTTGAATCGTGGACGAGGAATGCATAACACTTCGCAATGAATATTATATCTTATCTTGAAACATATATATGAGATGCAATATCTCGTTTTAAGAAGCATTTGAACTCTATTGCTTCGATACGTAGACATCTGCAAACGCTATTTCTTTGCAAGGAAGTGTCGCATTTACATTCATTTGAAGTGTAGACGAGGAATACATAACGCTTCTCAAATCATATTATATCTTACCATGAAACATAGAAATGAGATGCGATATCGCGTTTTAAGAAGCATTAGAAATCTATTGCTACGATACGTAGACAACTGCAAACGCTATTTCCTAGCGAGGAAGTGTCGCATTTACATTCATTTGATGTGTAGACGAGGAATACATAACACTTCGCACATCATATTATATCATACCATGAAACATAGAAATGTGATGCGATATCGCGTTTTAAGAAGCATTAGAACTCTAATGCTACGATAGGTAGACATCTGCAAACGCTATTTCCTTGCAAGGAAGTGTCGCATTTACATTCATTTGAAGTGTAGACGAGGAATACATAACACTTCGCAAATCATATTATATCTTACCATGAAACATAGAAATGAGATGCGATATCGCGTTTTAAGAAGCATTAGAAATCTATTGCTACGATACGTAGACAACTGCAAACGGTATTTCCTAGCGAGGAAGTGTCGCATTTACATTCATTTGAAGTGTAGACGAGGAATACATAACACTTCGCACATCATATTATATCATACCATGAAACATAGAAATGAGATGCGATATCGCGTTTTAAGAAGCATTAGAAATCTATTGCTACGACACGTAGACATCTGCAAACGCTATTTCCTTGCAAGGAAGTGTCGCATTTACATTCATTTGAATCGTAGACGAGGAATGCATAACACTTCGCAATGAGTATTATATCTTATCAAGAAACATAGATATGAGATGCAATATCTCGTTTTAAGAAGCATTTGAACTCTATTGCTACGATACGTAGAAATCTGCAAACGCTATTTCCTTGCAAGAAAGTGTCGCATTTGCATTCATTTGAAGTGTAGACGAGGAATACATAACACCTCGCAAATCATATTATATCTTACCATGAAACATAGAAATGAGATGCGATATCGCGTTTTAAGAAGCATTAGAAATCTATTGCTACGATACGTAGACATCTGCAAACGCTATTTCCTAGCGAGGAAGTGTCGCATTCACATTCCTTTGAAGTGTAGACGAGGAATACATAACACTTCGCAAATCATATTATATCTTACCATGAAACATAGAAATGAGATGCGATATCGCGTTTTAAGAATCATATGAACTCTATTGCTACGATACGTAGACATCTGCAAACGCTATTTCCTTGCAAGGATGTGTCGCATTTACTTTCATTTGAAGTGTAGAAGAGGAATACATAACACTTCGCAAATCATGTTATATCTTACCATGAACCATAGAAAAGAGATGCGATATCGCGTTCTTAGAATCATATGAACTCTATTGCCACGATACGTAGACATCTGCAAACGCTATTTCCTTGCAAGGAAGTGTCGCATTTACATTCATTTGAATCGTAGACGAGGAATGAATAACACTTCGCAATGAATATTATATCTTATCATTAAACATAGATATGAGATGCAATATCTCGTTTTAAGAAGCATTTGAACTCTATTGCTTCGATACGTAGACATCTGCAGACGCTATTTCCTTGTAAGGAAGTGTCGCATTTACATTTATTTGAACCGTAGACGAGGAATGCATAACACTTCGCAATGAATATTATATCTTATCATGAAACATAGATATGAGATGCAATATCTCGTTTTAAGAAGCATTTGAACTCTATTGCTACGATACCTAGACATCTGCAGACGCTATTTCCTAGCAAGGAAGTGTCGCATTTACATTCATTTGAAGTGTAGACGAGGAATACATGACACTTCGCAAATCATATTATATCTTACCATGAAACATAGAAATGAGATGCGATTTCGCGTTTTAAGAATCATATGAACTCTATTGCTACGATACGTAGACATCTGCAAACGCTATTTCCTAGCGAGGAAGTATCGCATTCACATTCATTTGAAGTGTAGACGAGGAATACAAAACACTTCGCAAATCATGTTATATCTTACCATGAAACATAGAAATGAGATGCGATATCGCGTTTTAAGAATCATATGAACTCTATTGCTACGATACGTAGACATCTGCAAACGCTACTTCCTTGCAAGGAAGTGTCGCATTTACTTTCATTTGAATCGTAGACGAGGAATGCATAACACTTCGCAATGTATATTATATCTTATCATGAAACATAGATATGAGATGCAATATCTCGTTTTAAGGAGCATTTGTACTCTATTGCTTCGAAACTTAGACATCTGTAAACGCTATTGCCTTGCAAGGAAGTGTCGCATTTACATTCATTTGAAGTGTAGACGAGGAATATATAACACTTCGCAAATCATATTATATCTTACCATGAAACATAGAAATGAGATGCGATATCTCGTTTTAAGAAGCATTTGAACTCTATTGCTACGACACGTAGACATCTGCAAACGCTATTTCCTTGCAAGGAAGTGTCGCATTTACATTCATTTGAATCGTAGACGAGGAATGCATAACACTTCGCAATGAATGTTATATCTTATCATGAAACATAGATATGAGATGCAATATCTCGTTTTAAGAAGCATTTGAACTCTATTGCTACGATACGTAGACATCTGCAAACGCTATTTCCTTGCAAGGAAGTGTCGCATTTATATTCATTTGAATCGTAGACGAGGAATGCATAACACTTCGCAAATCATATTATATCTTACCATGAAACATAGAAATGAGATGCGATATCGCGTTTTAAGAAGCATTAGAACTCTATCGCTACGATACCTAAACATCTGCAGACTCTATTTCCTAGCAAGGAAGTGTCGCATTTACATTCATTTGAAGTGTAGACGAGGAATACATAACACTTCGCAAATCATATTGTATCTTACCATGAAACATAGAAATGAGATGCGATATCGCCCTTTATGAATCATAAGAACACTATTGCTACGATAGGTAGACATTTGCAAAGGCTATTTCCTTGCAAGGAAGTGTCGCATTTACATTCATTTGAAGTGTAGAGGAGGAATACATAACACTTCGCAAATCATATTACATCTTATCATGAAACATAGATATGAGATGCAATATCTCGTTTTAGGAAGCATTTCAACTCTATTGCTACGATACCTAGACATCTGCAGACGCTATTTCCTAGCAAGGAAGTGTCGCATTTACATTCATTTGAAGTGTAAAAGAGGAATACATGACACTTCGCAAATCATATTATATCTTACCATGAAACATAGAAATGAGATGCGATATCGCGTTAGGAATCAAATGAACTCTATTGCTACGATACGTAGACATCTGCAAACGCTATTTCCTTGCAAGGAAGTGTCGCATTTACTTCCATTTGAATCGTGGACGAGGAATGCATAACACTTCGCAATGAATATTATATCTTATCTTGAAACATAGATATGAGATGCAATATCTCGTTTTAAGAAGCATTTGAACTCTATTGCTTCGATACGTAGACATCTGCACTCGCTATTTCTTTGCAAGGAAGTGTCGCATTTACATTCATTTGAATCGTAGACGAGGAATGCATAGCACTTCGCAAATCATATTATATCTTACCATGAAACATAGAAATGAGATGCGATATCGCGTTCTAAGAAGCGTTAGAACTCTATTGCTACGATACCTAGACATCTGCAGACGCTATTTCCTAGCAAGGAAGTGTCGCATTTACATTCATTTGAAGTGTAGACGAGGAATACATGACACTTCGCAAATCATATTATATCTTACCATGAAACATAGAAATGAGATGCGATTTCGCGTTTTAAGAATCATATGAACTCTATTGCTACGATACGTAGACATCTGCACACGCTATTTCCTAGCGAGGAAGTATCGCATTCACATTCATTGGAAGTGTAGACGTGGAATACATAACACTTCGCAAATAATATTATATCTTACCATGAAACATAGAAATGAGATACGGTATCGCGTTTTAAGAATCATAGGAACACTATTGCTACGATACGTAGACAACAGCAAACGCTATTTCCTTGCAAGGAAGTGTCGCATTTACATTCATTTGAATCGTAGACGAGGAATGCATAACACTTCGCAATGAACATTATATCTTATCATGAAACATAGATATGAGATACAATATCTCGTTTTAAGAAGCATTTGAACTCTATTGCTACGATACGTTGAAATCTGCAAACGCTATTTCCTTGCAAGGAAGTATCGCATTTACATTCATCTGAAGTGTAGACGAGGAATACATAACACCTCGCAAATCATATTATATCTTACCATGAAACATAGAAATGAGATGCGATATCGCGTTTTAAGAATCATAAGAACTCTATTGCTACGATACGTAGACATCTGCAGACGCTATTTCCTTGCAAGGAAGTGTCGCATTTACATTCATTTCAAGTGTAGACGAGGAATACATAACACTTTGCAAATCATATTATATCTTACCATGAAACATAGAAATGAGATGCGATATCGCGTTCTAAGAAGCATTAGAACTCTATTGCTACGATACGCAGACATCTGCAAACGCTATTTCCTTGCAAGGAAGTGTCGCATTTACATTCATTTGAATCGTAGACGAGGAGTGCATAACACTTCGCAATGAATATTATATCTTATCATGAAACATAGATATGAGATGCAATATCTCGTTTTAAGAAGCATTTGAACTCCATTGCTACGATACGTAGACATCTGCAGACGCTATTTCCTTGCAAGGAAGTGTCGCATTTACATTCATTTGAAGTATAGACGAGGAATACATAACACTTTGCAAATCATATTATATCTTACCATGAAACATAGAAATGAGATGCGATATCGCGTTTTAAGAAGCATTAGAACTCTATCAATACGATACCTAGACATCTGCAGACGCTATTTCCTAGCAAGGAAGTGTCGCATTTACATTCACTTGAAGTGTGGACGAGGAATACATAACACTTCGCAAATAATATTATATCTTACCATGAAACATAGAAATGAGATACGGTATCGCGTTTTAAGAATCATAGGAACACTATTGCTACGATACGTAGACATCTGCAAGCGCTATTTCCTAGCGAGGAAGTGTCGCATTCACATTCATTTGAAGTGTAGACGAGGAATACATAACGCTTCTCAATTCATATTATATCTTACCATGAAACATAGAAATGAGATGCGATATCGCGTTTTAAGAAGCATTAGAAATCTATTGCTACGATACGTAGACATCTGCAAACGCTATTTCCTAGTGAGGAAGTGTCGCATTCACATTCCTTTGAAGTGTAGACGAGGAATACATAACACTTCGCAAATCATATTATATCTTACCATGAAACATAGAAATGAGATGCGATATCGCGTTTTAAGAATCATAAGAACTCTATTGCTACAATACGTAGACATCCGCAAACGCTATTTCCAAGCGAGGAAGTGTCGTATTCACATTCATTTGAAGTGTAGACGAGGAATACATAACACTTCGCAAATCATATTATATCTTACCATGAAAAATAGAAATGAGATGCGATATCGCGTTTTAAGAATCATAAGAACTCTATTGCTACGATACGTAGACATCTGCAAACGCTATTTCCTTGCAAGGAAGTGTCGCATTTACATTCATTTGAATCGTAGACGAGGAATGCATAACACTTCGCAATGAATATTATATCTTATCATTAAACATCGAT
The DNA here is from genome assembly GCF_050948175.1 of Xylocopa sonorina. Lineage (NCBI taxonomy): Eukaryota > Metazoa > Arthropoda > Insecta > Hymenoptera > Apidae > Xylocopa > Xylocopa sonorina. The sequence continues at coordinate 503,582 of NW_027490337.1, forward strand.
ATGAGATGCAATATCTCGTTTTAAGAAGCATTTGAACTCTATTGCTACGATACCTAGATATTTGCAGACGCTATTTCCTAGCAAGGAAGTGTCGCATTTACATTCATTTGAAGTGTAGACGAGGAATACATGGCACTTCGCAAATCATATTATATCTTACCATGAAACATAGAATTGAGATGCGATATCGCGTTTTAAGAATCATAAGAACTCCATTGCTACGATACGTAGACATCTGGAAACGCTATTTCCATGCAAGGAAGTGTCGCATTTACATTCATTTGAAGTGTAGACGAGGAATACATAACACTTCGCACATCATATTATATCATACCATGAAACATAGAATTGAGATGCGATATCGCGTTTTAAGAATCATAAGAACTCCATTGCTACGATACGTAGACATCTGGAATCGCTATTTCCATGCAAGGAAGTGTCGCATTTACATTCATTTGAAGTGTAAAAGAGGAATACATGACATTTCGCAAATCATATTATATCTTACCATGAAACATAGAAATGAGATGCGATATCGCGTTTTAAGAATCATATGAACTCTATAGCTGCGATACGTAGACATCTGCAAACGCTATTTCCTTGCAAGGAAGTGTCGCATTTACTTTCATTTGAATCGTGGACGAGGAATGCATAATACTTCACAATGAATATTATATCTTATCTTGAAACATAGATATGAGATGCAATATCTCGTTTTAAGAAGCATTTGAACTCTATTGCTTCGATACGTAGACATCTGCAAACGCTATTTCTTTGCAAGGAAGTGTCGCATTTACATTCATTTGAAGTGTAGACGAGGAATACATAACACTTCGCAAATCATGTTATATCTTACCATGAAACATAGAAATGAGATGCGATATCGCGTTTTAAGAATCATAAGAACTCTACTGCTACGATACGTAGACATCAGCAGACGCTATTTCCTAGCGAGGAAGTGTCGCATTTACATTCATTTGAAGTGTAGACGAGGAATACATAACACTTCGCAAATAATATTATATCTTACCATGAAACATAGAAATGAGATACGGTATCGCGTTCTAAGAATCATAAGAACTCTATTGCTACGATACCTAGATATTTGCAGACGCTATTTCCTAGCAAGGAAGTGTCGCATTTACATTCATTTGAAGTGTAGACGAGGAATACATAACACTTCGCAAATCATGTTATATCTTACCATGAAACATAGAAATGAGATGCGATATCGCGTTTTAAGAATCATAAGAACTCTACTGCTACGATACGTAGACATCAGCAGACGCTATTTCCTAGCGAGGAAGTGTCGCATTTACATTCATTTGAAGTGTAGACGAGGAATACATAACACTTCGCAAATCATATTATATCTTACCATGAAACATAGAAATGAGATGCGATATCGCGTTTTAAGAAGCATTAGAACTCTATCGCTACGATACCTAGACATCTGCAGACGCTATTTCCTAGCGAGGAAGTGTCGCATTTACATTCATTTGAATCGTAGACGAGGAATGCATAACACTTTGCAAATCATATTATATCTTATCATGAAACATAGAAATGAGATGCGATATCGCGTCTTAAGAATCATAAGAACTCTATTGCTACGATACGTAGACAACTGCAAACGCTATTTCCTTGGAAGGAAGCGTCGCATTTACATTCACTTGAATCGTATACGAGGAGTGCATAACACTTCGCAATGAATATTATATCTTATCATGAAACATAGATATGTGATGCAATATCTCATTTTAAGAAGGATTTGAACTCTATTGCTACGATACCTAGAGATCTGCAGACGCTATTTTCTAGCAAGGAAGTGTCGCATTTGCATTCATTTGAAGTGTAGACGAGGAATACATGACACTTCGCAAATCATATTATATCTTACCATGAAACAAAGAAATCAGATGCGATATCGCGTTTTAAGAAGCATTAGAAATCTATTGCTACGACACGTAGACATCTGCAAACGCTATCTCCTAGCGAGGAAGTGTCGCATTCACATTCCTTTGAAGTGTAGACGAGGAATACATAACACTTCGCAAATCATATTATATCTTACCATGAAACATAGAATTGAGATGCGATATCGCGTTTTAAGAATCACAAGAACTCTATTGCTACGATACGTAGACATCTGCAGACGCTATTTCCTTGCAAGGAATTGTCGCATTTACATTCATTTGAAGTGTAGACGAGGAATACATAACACTTTGCAAATCATATTATATCTTACCATGAAACATAGAAATGAGATGCGATATCGCGTTTTAAGAAGCATTAGAACTCTAATGCTACGATAGGTAGACATCTGCAAACGCTATTTCCTTGCAAGGAAGTGTCGCATTTACATTCATTTGAAGTGTAGACGAGGAATACATAACACTTCGCACATCATATTATATCATACCATGAAACATAGAAATGAGATGCGATATCGCGTTTTAAGAAGCATTAGAACTCTATTGCTACGATAGGTAGATATCTGCAAACGCTATTTCCATGCAAGGAAGTGTCGCATTTACATTCATTTGAAGTGTAAAAGAGGAATACATGACACTTCGCAAATCATATTATATCTTACCATGAAACATAGAAATGAGATGCGATATCGCGTTTTAAGAATCATATGAACTCTATAGGTGCGATACGTAGACATCTGCAAACGCTATTTCCTTGCAAGGAAGTGTCGCATTTACTTTCATTTGAATCGTGGACGAGGAATGCATAACACTTCGCAATGAATATTATATCTTATCTTGAAACATATATATGAGATGCAATATCTCGTTTTAAGAAGCATTTGAACTCTATTGCTTCGATACGTAGACATCTGCAAACGCTATTTCTTTGCAAGGAAGTGTCGCATTTACATTCATTTGAAGTGTAGACGAGGAATACATAACGCTTCTCAAATCATATTATATCTTACCATGAAACATAGAAATGAGATGCGATATCGCGTTTTAAGAAGCATTAGAAATCTATTGCTACGATACGTAGACAACTGCAAACGCTATTTCCTAGCGAGGAAGTGCCGCATTTACATTCATTTGAAGTGTAGACGAGGAATACATAACACTTCGCACATCATATTATATCATACCATGAAACATAGAAATGTGATGCGATATCGCGTTTTAAGAAGCATTAGAACTCTAATGCTACGATAGGTAGACATCTGCAAACGCTATTTCCTTGCAAGGAAGTGTCGCATTTACATTCATTTGAAGTGTAGACGAGGAATACATAACACTTCGCAAATCATATTATATCTTACCATGAAACATAGAAATGAGATGCGATATCGCGTTTTAAGAAGCATTAGAAATCTATTGCTACGATACGTAGACAACTGCAAACGCTATTTCCTAGCGAGGAAGTGTCGCATTTACATTCATTTGAAGTGTAGACGAGGAATACATAACACTTCGCACATCATATTATATCATACCATGAAACATAGAAATGAGATGCGATATCGCGTTTTAAGAAGCATTAGAACTCTAATGCTACGATAGGTAGACATCTGCAAACGCTATTTCCTTGCAAGGAAGTGTCGCATTTACATTCATTTGAAGTGTAGACGAGGAATACATAACACTTCGCAAATCATATTATATCTTACCATGAAACATAGAAATGAGATGCGATATCGCGTTTTAAGAAGCATTAGAACTCTATCGCTACGATACCTAGACACCTGCAGACGCTATTTCCTAGCGAGGAAGTGTCGCATTTACATTCATTTGAAGTGTAGACGAGGAATACATAACACTTCGCAAATAATATTATATCTTACCATGAAACATAGAAATGAGATACGGTATCGCGTTTTAAGAATCATAGGAACACTATTGCTACGATACGTAGACATCTGCAAACGCTATATCCTAGCGAGGAAGTGTCGCATTCACATTCATTTGAAGTGTAGACGAGGAATACATAACGCTTCTCATTTCATATTATATCTTACCATGAAACATAGAAATGAGATGCGATATGGCGATTTAAGAAGCATTAGAAATCTATTGCTACGACACGTAGACATCTGCAAACGCTATTTCCTTGCAAGGAAGTGTCGCATTTACATTCATTTGAATCGTAGACGAGGAATGCATAACACTTCGCAATGAGTATTATATCTTATCATGAAACATAGATATGAGATGCAATATCTCGTTTTAAGAAGCATTTGAACTCTATTGCTACGATACGTAGAAATCTGCAAACGCTATTTCCTTGCAAGAAAGTGTCGCATTTGCATTCATTTGAAGTGTAGACGAGGAATACATAACACCTCGCAAATCATATTATATCTTACCATGAAACATAGAAATGAGATGCGATATCGCGTTTTAAGAAGCATTAGAAATCTATTGCTACGATACGTAGATATCTGCAAACGCTATTTCCTAGCGAGGAAGTGTCGCATTCACATTCCTTTGAAGTGTAGACGAGGAATACATAACACTTCGCAAATCATATTATATCTTACCATGAAACATAGAAATGAGATGCGATATCCCGTTTTAAGAATCATAAGAACTCTATTGCTACAATACGTAGACATCTGCAAACGCTATTTGCTTGGAAGGAAGTGTCCCATTTGCATTCATTTGAAGTGTAGACGAGGAATACATAACACTTCACAAATCATATTATATTTTACCATGAAACATAGAAATGAGATGCAATATCTCGTTTTAAGAAGCATTTGAACTCTATTGCTACGATACCTAGACATCTGCAGACGCTATTTCCTAGCAAGGAAGTGTCGCATTTACATTCATTTGAAGTGTAGACGAGGAATACATGACACTTCGCAAATCATATTATATCTTACCATGAAACATAGAAATGAGATGCGATTTCGCGTTTTAAGAATCATATGAACTCTATTGCTACGATACGTAGACATCTGCAAACGCTATTTCCTAGCGAGGAAGTATCGCATTCACATTCATTTGAAGTGTAGATGAGGAATACAAAACACTTCGCAAATCATGTTATATCTTACCATGAAACATAGAAATGAGATGCGATATCGCGTTTTAAGAATCATATGAACTCTATTGCTACGATACGTAGACATCTGCAAACGCTACTTCCTTGCAAGGAAGTGTCGCATTTACTTTCATTTGAATCGTAGACGAGGAATGCATAACACTTCGCAATGTATATTATATCTTATCATGAAACATAGATATGAGATGCAATATCTCGTTTTAAGGAGCATTTGTACTCTATTGCTTCGAAACGTAGACATCTGTAAACGCTATTGCCTTGCAAGGAAGTGTCGCATTTACATTCATTTGAAGTGTAGACGAGGAATATATAACACTTCGCAAATCATATTATATCTTACCATGAAACATAGAAATGAGATGCGATATCTCGTTTTAAGACGCATTTGATCTCTATTGCTTCGATACGTAGACATCTGCAAACGCTATTTCCTTGCAAGGATGTGTCGCATTTACATTCATTTGAATCGTAGACGAGGAATGCATAACACTTCGCAATGAATGTTATATCTTATCATGAAACATAGATATGAGATGCAATATCTCGTTTTAAGAAGCATTTGAACTCTATTGCTACGATACCTAGACATCTGCAGACGCTATTTCCTAGCAAGGAAGTGTCGCATTTACATTCATTTGAAGTGTAGACGAGGAATACATGACACTTCGCAAATCATATTATATCTTACCATGAAACATAGAAATGAGATGCGATTTCGCGTTTTAAGAATCATATGAACTCTATTGCTACGATACGTAGACATCTGCAAACGCTATTTCCTAGCGAGGAAGTATCGCATTCACATTCATTTGAAGTGTAGACGAGGAATACATAACGCTTCTCATTTCATATTATATCTTACCATGAAACATAGAAATGAGATGCGATATCGCGTTTTAAGAAGCATTAGAAATCTATTGCTACGACACGTAGACATCTGCAAACGCTATTTCCTTGCAAGGAAGTGTCGCATTTACATTCATTTGAATCGTAGACGAGGAATGCATAACACTTCGCAATGAGTATTATATCTTATCATGAAACATAGATATGAGATGCAATATCTCGTTTTAAGAAGCATTTGAACTCTATTGCTACGATACGTAGAAATCTGCAAACGCTATTTCCTTGCAAGAAAGTGTCGCATTTGCATTCATTTGAAGTGTAGACGAGGAATACATAACACCTCGCAAATCATATTATATCTTACCATGAAACATAGAAATGAGATACGGTATCGCGTTTTAAGAATCATAGGAATACTATTGCTACGATACGTAGACATCTGCAAGCGCTATTTCCTAGCGAGGAAGTGTCGCATTCACATTCATTTGAAGTGTAGACGAGGAATACATAACGCTTCTCAATTCATATTATATCTTACCATGAAACATAGAAATGAGATGCGATATCGCGTTTTAAGAAGCATTAGAAATCTATTGCTACGATACGTAGACATCTGCAAACGCTATTTCCTAGTGAGGAAGTGTCGCATTCACATTCCTTTGAAGTGTAGACGAGGAATACATAACACTTCGCAAATCATATTATATCTTACCATGAAACATAGAAATGAGATGCGATATCGCGTTTTAAGAATCATAAGAACTCTATTGCTACAATACGTAGACATCCGCAAACGCTATTTCCAAGCGAGGAAGTGTCGTATTCACATTCATTTGAAGTGTAGACGAGGAATACATAACACTTCGCAAATCATATTATATCTTACCATGAAAAATAGAAATGAGATGCGATATCGCCTTTTAAGAATCATAAGAACTCTATTGCTACGATACGTAGACATCTGCAAACGCTATTTCCTTGCAAGGAAGTGTCGCATTTACATTCATTTGAATCGTAGACGAGGAATGCATAACACTTCGCAATGAATATTATATCTTATCATTAAACATCGATATGAGATGCAATATCTCGTTTTAAGAAGCATTTGAACTCTATTGCTACGATACCTAGATATTTGCAGACGCTATTTCCTAGCAAGGAAGTGTCGCATTTACATTCATTTGAAGTGTAGACGAGGAATACATGGCACTTCGCAAATCATATTATATCTTACCATGAAACATAGAATTGAGATGCGATATCGCGTTTTAAGAATCATAAGAACTCCATTGCTACGATACGTAGACATCTGGAAACGCTATTTCCATGCAAGGAAGTGTCGCATTTACATTCATTTGAAGTGTAGACGAGGAATACATAACACTTCGCACATCATATTATATCATACCATGAAACATAGAATTGAGATGCGATATCGCGTTTTAAGAATCATAAGAACTCCATTGCTACGATACGTAGACATCTGGAATCGCTATTTCCATGCAAGGAAGTGTCGCATTTACATTCATTTGAAGTGTAAAAGAGGAATACATGACACTTCGCAAATCATATTATATCTTACCATGAAACATAGAACTGAGATGCGATATCGCGTTTTAAGAATCATATGAACTCTATAGCTGCGATACGTAGACATCTGCAAACGCTATTTCCTTGCAAGGAAGTGTCGCATTTACTTTCATTTGAATCGTGGACGAGGAATGCATAATACTTCACAATGAATATTATATCTTATCTTGAAACATAGATATGAGATGCAATATCTCGTTTTAAGAAGCATTTGAACTCTATTGCTTCGATACGTAGACATCTGCAAACGCTATTTCTTTGCAAGGAAGTGTCGCATTTACATTCATTTGAAGTGTAGACGAGGAATACATAACACTTCGCAAATCATGTTATATCTTACCATGAAACATAGAAATGAGATGCGATATCGCGTTTTAAGAATCATAAGAACTCTACTGCTACGATACGTAGACATCAGCAGACGCTATTTCCTAGCGAGGAAGTGTCGCATTTACATTCATTTGAAGTGTAGACGAGGAATACATAACACTTCGCAAATAATATTATATCTTACCATGAAACATAGAAATGAGATACGGTATCGCGTTTTAAGAATCATAAGAACTCTATTGCTACGATACCTAGATATTTGCAGACGCTATTTCCTAGCAAGGAAGTGTCGCATTTACATTCATTTGAAGTGTAGACGAGGAATACATAACACTTCGCAAATCATGTTATATCTTACCATGAAACATAGAAATGAGATGCGATATCGCGTTTTAAGAATCATAAGAACTCTACTGCTACGATACGTAGACATCAGCAGACGCTATTTCCTAGCGAGGAAGTGTCGCATTTACATTCATTTGAAGTGTAGACGAGGAATACATAACACTTCGCAAATCATATTATATCTTACCATGAAACATAGAAATGAGATGCGATATCGCGTTTTAAGAAGCATTAGAACTCTATCGCTACGATACCTAGACATCTGCAGACGCTATTTCCTAGCGAGGAAGTGTCGCATTTACATTCATTTGAATCGTAGACGAGGAATGCATAACACTTTGCAAATCATATTATATCTTATCATGAAACATAGAAATGAGATGCGATATCGCGTCTTAAGAATCATAAGAACTCTATTGCTACGATACGTAGACAACTGCAAACGCTATTTCCTTGGAAGGAAGCGTCGCATTTACATTCATTTGAATCGTATACGAGGAGTGCATAACACTTCGCAATGAATATTATATCTTATCATGAAACATAGATATGTGATGCAATATGTCATTTTAAGAAGGATTTGAACTCTATTGCTACGATACCTAGAGATCTGCAGACGCTATTTTCTAGCAAGGAAGTGTCGCATTTGCATTCATTTGAAGTGTAGACGAGGAATACATGACACTTCGCAAATCATATTATATCTTACCATGAAACATAGAAATGAGATGCGATATCGCGTTTTAAGAATCATAAGAACTCTACTGCTACGATACGTAGACATCAGCAGACGCTATTTCCTAGCGAGGAAGTGTCGCATTTACATTCATTTGAAGTGTAGACGAGGAATACATAACACTTCGCAAATAATATTATATCTTACCATGAAACATAGAAATGAGATACGGTATCGCGTTCTAAGAATCATAAGAACTCTATTGCTACGATACCTAGATATTTGCAGACGCTATTTCCTAGCAAGGAAGTGTCGCATTTACATTCATTTGAAGTGTAGACGAGGAATACATAACACTTCGCAAATCATGTTATATCTTACCATGAAACATAGAAATGAGATGCGATATCGCGTTTTAAGAATCATAAGAACTCTACTGCTACGATACGTAGACATCAGCAGACGCTATTTCCTAGCGAGGAAGTGTCGCATTTACATTCATTTGAAGTGTAGACGAGGAATACATAACACTTCGCAAATCATATTATATCTTACCATGAAACATAGAAATGAGATGCGATATCGCGTTTTAAGAAGCATTAGAACTCTATCGCTACGATACCTAGACATCTGCAGACGCTATTTCCTAGCGAGGAAGTGTCGCATTTACATTCATTTGAATCGTAGACGAGGAATGCATAACACTTTGCAAATCATATTATATCTTATCATGAAACATAGAAATGAGATGCGATATCGCGTCTTAAGAATCATAAGAACTCTATTGCTACGATACGTAGACAACTGCAAACGCTATTTCCTTGGAAGGAAGCGTCGCATTTACATTCATTTGAATCGTATACGAGGAGTGCATAACACTTCGCAATGAATATTATATCTTATCATGAAACATAGATATGTGATGCAATATGTCATTTTAAGAAGGATTTGAACTCTATTGCTACGATACCTAGAGATCTGCAGACGCTATTTTCTAGCAAGGAAGTGTCGCATTTGCATTCATTTGAAGTGTAGACGAGGAATACATGACACTTCGCAAATCATATTATATCTTACCATGAAACAAAGAAATCAGATGCGATATCGCGTTTTAAGAAGCATTAGAAATCTATTGCTACGACACGTAGACATCTGCAAACGCTATCTCCTAGCGAGGAAGTGTCGCATTCACATTCCTTTGAAGTGTAGACGAGGAATACATAACACTTCGCAAATCATATTATATCTTACCATGAAACATAGAATTGAGATGCGATATCGCGTTTTAAGAATCACAAGAACTCTATTGCTACGATACGTAGACATCTGCAGACGCTATTTCCTTGCAAGGAATTGTCGCATTTACATTCATTTGAAGTGTAGACGAGGAATACATAACACTTTGCAAATCATATTATATCTTACCATGAAACATAGAAATGAGATGCGATATCGCGTTTTAAGAAGCATTAGAACTCTAATGCTACGATAGGTAGACATCTGCAAACGCTATTTCCTTGCAAGGAAGTGTCGCATTTACATTCATTTGAATTGTAGACGAGGAATACATAACACTTCGCACATCATATTATATCATACCATGAAACATAGAAATGAGATGCGATATCGCGTTTTAAGAAGCATTAGAACTCTATTGCTACGATAGGTAGATATCTGCAAACGCTATTTCCATGCAAGGAAGTGTCGCATTTACATTCATTTGAAGTGTAAAAGAGGAATACATGACACTTCGCAAATCATATTATATCTTACCATGAAACATAGAAATGAGATGCGATATCGCGTTTTAAGAATCATATGAACTCTATAGGTGCGATACGTAGACATCTGCAAACGCTATTTCCTTGCAAGGAAGTGTCGCATTTACTTTCATTTGAATCGTGGACGAGGAATGCATAACACTTCGCAATGAATATTATATCTTATCTTGAAACATATATATGAGATGCAATATCTCGTTTTAAGAAGCATTTGAACTCTATTGCTTCGATACGTAGACATCTGCAAACGCTATTTCTTTGCAAGGAAGTGTCGCATTTACATTCATTTGAAGTGTAGACGAGGAATACATAACGCTTCTTAAATCATATTATATCTTACCATGAAACATAGAAATGAGATGCGATATCGCGTTTTAAGAAGCATTAGAAATCTATTGCTACGATACGTAGACAACTGCAAACGCTATTTCCTAGCGAGGAAGTGTCGCATTTACATTCATTTGAAGTGTAGACGAGGAATACATAACACTTCGCACATCATATTATATCATACCATGAAACATAGAAATGTGATGCGATATCGCGTTTTAAGAAGCATTAGAACTCTAATGCTACGATAGGTAGACATCTGCAAACGCTATTTCCTTGCAAGGAAGTGTCGCATTTACATTCATTTGAAGTGTAGACGAGGAATACATAACACTTCGCAAATCATATTATATCTTACCATGAAACATAGAAATGAGATGCGATATCGCGTTTTAAGAAGCATTAGAAATCTATTGCTACGATACGTAGACAACTGCAAACGCTATTTCCTAGCGAGGAAGTGTCGCATTTACATTCATTTGAAGTGTAGACGAGGAATACATAACACTTCGCACATCATATTATATCATACCATGAAACATAGAAATGAGATGCGATATCGCGTTTTAAGAAGCATTAGAACTCTAATGCTACGATAGGTAGACATCTGCAAACGCTATTTCCTTGCAAGGAAGTGTCGCATTTACATTCATTTGAAGTGTAGACGAGGAATACATAACACTTCGCAAATCATATTATATCTTACCATGAAACATAGAAATGAGATGCGATATCGCGTTTTAAGAAGCATTAGAACTCTATCGCTACGATACCTAGACACCTGCAGACGCTATTTCCTAGCGAGGAAGTGTCGCATTTACATTCATTTGAAGTGTAGACGAGGAATACATAACACTTCGCAAATAATATTATATCTTACCATGAAACATAGAAATGAGATACGGTATCGCGTTTTAAGAATCATAGGAACACTATTGCTACGATACGTAGACATCTGCAAACGCTATATCCTAGCGAGGAAGTGTCGCATTCACATTCATTTGAAGTGTAGACGAGGAATACATAACGCTTCTCATTTCATATTATATCTTACCATGAAACATAGAAATGAGATGCGATATGGCGATTTAAGAAGCATTAGAAATCTATTGCTACGACACGTAGACATCTGCAAACGCTATTTCCTTGCAAGGAAGTGTCGCATTTACATTCATTTGAATCGTAGACGAGGAATGCATAACACTTCGCAATGAGTATTATATCTTATCATGAAACATAGATATGAGATGCAATATCTCGTTTTAAGAAGCATTTGAACTCTATTGCTACGATACGTAGAAATCTGCAAACGCTATTTCCTTGCAAGAAAGTGTCGCATTTGCATTCATTTGAAGTGTAGACGAGGAATACATAACACCTCGCAAATCATATTATATCTTACCATGAAACATAGAAATGAGATGCGATATCGCGTTTGAAGACGCATTAGAAATCTATTGCTACGATACGTAGATATCTGCAAACGCTATTTCCTAGCGAGGAAGTGTCGCATTCACATTCCTTTGAAGTGTAGACGAGGAATACATAACACTTCGCAAATCATATTATATCTTACCATGAAACATAGAAATGAGATGCGATATCCCGTTTTAAGAATCATAAGAACTCTATTGCTACAATACGTAGACATCTGCAAACGCTATTTGCTTGGAAGGAAGTGTCCCATTTGCATTCATTTGAAGTGTAGACGAGGAATACATAACACTTCACAAATCATATTATATTTTACCATGAAACATAGAAATGAGATGCGATATCGCGTTTTAAGAAGCATTAGAAATCTATTGCTACGATACGTAGACATCTGCAAGCGCTATTTCCTAGCGAGGAAGTGTCGCATTCACATTCCTTTGAAGTGTAGACGAGGAATACATAACACTTCGCAAATCATATTATATCTTACCATGAAACATAGAAATGAGATGCGATATCGCGTTTTAAGAATCATATGAACTCTATTGCTACGATACGTAGACATCTGCAAACGCTATTTCCTTGCAAGGATGTGTCGCAATTACTTTCATTTGAAGTGTAGAAGAGGAATACATAACACTTCGCAAATCATGTTATATCTTACCATGAACCATAGAAAAGAGATGCGATATCGCGTTCTAAGAATCATATGAACTCTATTGCTACGATACGTAGACATCTGCAAACGCTATTTCCTTGCAAGGAAGTGTCGCATTTACATTCATTTGAATCGTAGACGAGGAATGAATAACACTTCGCAATGAATATTATATCTTATCATTAAACATAGATATGAGATGCAATATCTCGTTTTAAGAAGCATTTGAACTCTATTGCTTCGATACGTAGACATCTGCAGACGCTATTTCCTTGCAAGGAAGTGTCGCATTTACATTTATTTGAACCGTAGACGAGGAATGCATAACACTTCGCAATGAATATTATATCTTACCATGAAACATAGAAATGAGATGCGATTTCGCGTTTTAAGAATCATATGAACTCTATTGCTACGATACGTAGACATCTGCAAACGCTATTTCCTAGCGAGGAAGTATCGCATTCACATTCATTTGAAGTGTAGACGAGGAATACAAAACACTTCGCAAATCATGTTATATCTTACCATGAAACATAGAAATGAGATGCGATATCGCGTTTTAAGAATCATATGAACTCTATTGCTACGATACGTAGACATCTGCAAACGCTACTTCCTTGCAAGGAAGTGTCGCATTTACTTTCATTTGAATCGTAGACGAGGAATATATAACACTTCGCAAATCATATTATATCTTACCATGAAACATAGAAATGAGATGCGATATCTCGTTTTAAGACGCATTTGATCTCTATTGCTTCGATACGTAGACATCTGCAAACGCTATTTCCTTGCAAGGATGTGTCGCATTTACATTCATTTGAATCGTAGACGAGGAATGCATAACACTTCGCAATGAATGTTATATCTTATCATGAAACATAGATATGAGATGCAATATCTCGTTTTAAGAAGCATTTGAACTCTATTGCTACGATACGTAGACATCTGCAAACGCTATTTCCTTGCAAGGAAGTGTCGCATTTATATTCATTTGAATCGTAGACGAGGAATGCATAACACTTCGCAAATCATATTATATCTTACCATGAAACATAGAAATGAGATGCGATATCGCGTTTTAAGAAGCATTAGAACTCTATCGCTACGATACCTAAACATTTGCAGACTCTATTTCCTAGCAAGGAAGTGTCGCATTTACATTCATTTGAAGTGTAGACGAGGAATACATAACACTTCGCAAATCATATTGTATCTTACCATGAAACATAGAAATGAGATGCGATATCGCGTTTTAAGTATCATATGAACTCTATTGCTACGATACGTAGACATCTGGAATCGTTATTTCCTTGCAAGGAAGTGTCGCATTTACTTTCATTTGAATCGTAGACGAGGAGTGCATAACACTTCGCAATGAATATTACATCTTGCTATGAAACATAGAAATGAGATGCGATATCGCGTTTTAAGAAGCATTACAACTCTATTGCTACGATACGTAGACATCTGCAAACGCTATTTCCTTGCAAGGAAGTGTCGGATTTACATCCATTTGAATCGTAGACGAGGAATGCATAACACTTCGCAATGAATATTATATCTTATCATTAAACATAGATATGAGATGCAATATATCGCTTTAAGATGCATTTGAAATCTATTGCTACGATACCTAGACATTTGCAGACGCTATTTCCTAGCAAGGAAGTGCCGCATATACATTCATTTGAAGTGTAGACGAGGAATGCATAACACTTCGCAATGAATGTTATATCTTATCATGAAACATAGATATGAGATGCAATATCTCGTTTTAAGAAGCATCAGAAAGCTATTGCTACGATACGTAGACATCTGCAAACGCTATTTCCTAGCGAGGAAGTATCGCATTCACATTCATCTGAAGTGTAGACGAGGAATACATAACACTTCGCAAATCATGTTATATCTTACCATGAAACATAGAAATGAGGTGCGATTTCGCGTTTTAAGAATCATATGAACTCTATTGCTACGATACGTAGACATCTGCAAACGCTATTTCCTAGCGAGGAAGTATCGCATTCACATTGATTTGAAGTGTAGACGAGGAATACATAACACTTCGCAAATCATGTTATATCTTACCATGAAACATAGAAATGAGATGCGATATCTCGTTTTAAGACGCAATTGATCTCTATTGCTTCGATACGTAGACATCTGCAAAAGCTATTTCCTTGCAAGTAAGTGTCGCATTTATATTCATTTGAATCGTAGACGAGGAATGCATAACACTTCGCAAATCATATTATATCTTACCATGAAACATAGAATGAGATGCGATATCGCGTTTTAAGAAGCATTAGAACTCTATTGCTACGGTACCTAGACATCTGCAGACGTTATTTCCTAGCAAGGAAGTGTCGCATTTACATTCATTTGAAGTGTAGACGAGGAATACATGACACTTCGCAAATCATATTATATCTTACCATGAAACATAGAAATGAGATGCGAAATCGCGTTTTAAGAATCATATGAACTCTATTGCTACGATACGTAGACATCTGCAAACGCTATTTCCTAGCGAGGAAGTATCGCATTCACATTCATTTGAAGTGTAGACGAGGAATACAAAACACTTCGCAATGAATATTACATCTTACTATGAAACATAGAAATGAGATGCGATATCGCGTTTTAAGAAGCATTACAACTCTATTGCTACGATACGTAGACATCTGGAAACGCTATTTCCTTGCAAGGAAGTGTCGGATTTACATTCATTTGAATCGTAGACGAGGAATGCATAACACTTCGCAATGAATATAATATCTTATCATTAAACATAGATATGAGATGCAATATCTCGTTTTAATATGCATTTGAAATATATTGCTACGATACCTAGACATTTGCAGACGCTATTTCCTAGCAAGGAAGTGTCGCATTTACATTCATTTGAAGTGTAGACGAGGAATACATGACACTTCGCAAATCATGTTATATCTTACCATGAAACATAGAAATGAGATGCGATATCGCGTTTTAAGAAGCACTAGAACACTATTGCTACGATAGGTAGACATTTGCAAACGCTATTTCCTGGCAAGGAAGTGTCGCAATTACGTTCATTTGAAGTGTAGACGATGAATACATAACACTTCGCAAATCATATTATATCTTACCATGAAACATAGGAATGTGATGCGATATCGCGTTTAAAGAAGCATTAGAACACTATCGCTACGATACCTAGACATCTGCAGACGCTATTTCCTAGCAAGGAAGTGTCGCATTTACATTCAATTGAAGTGTAGACGTGGAATACATAACACTTCGCAAATCATATTATATCTTACCATGAAACATAGAAATGAGATGCGATATCGCGTTTTAAGAATCATAAGAACACTACTGCTACGATACGTAGACATCTGCAAACGCTATTTCCTATCGAGGAAGTGTCGCATTCACATTCATTTGAAGTGTAGACGAGGAATACATTACACTTCGCAAATCATATTATATCTTACCATGAAAGATAGAAATGAGATGCGATATCGCGTTTTAAGAATCATAAGAACTCTATTGCTACGATACGTAGACAACTGCAAACGGTGTTTCCTTGCAAGGAAGTGTCGCATTTATATTCATTTGAATCGTAGACGAGGAATGCATAACACTTCGCAAATCATATTATATCTTACCATGAAACATAGAAATGAGATGCGATATCGCGTATTATGAAGCATTAGAACTCTATTGCTACGGTACCCAGACATCTGCAGACGCTATTTCCTAGCAAGGAAGTGTCGCATTTACATTCATTTGTAGTGTAGACGAGGAATACATAACACTTCTCAAATCATATTATATCTTACCATGAAGCATAGAAATGAAATGTGATATCGCGTTTTAAGAATCATAAGGACTCTATTGCTACGATACGTAGACAACTGCAAACGCTATTTCCTAGCGAGGAAGTGTCGCATTTACATTCATTTGAAGTGTAGACGAGGAATACATAACACTTCGCACATCATATTATATCTTACCATGAAACATAGAAATGAGATACGGTATCGCGTTTTATGAATCATAGGAACACTATTGCTACGATACGTAGACATCTGCAAACGCTATTTCCTAGCGAGGAAGTGTCGCATTCACATTCATTTGAAGTGTAGACGAGGAACACATAACACTTCGCAAATCATGTTATATCTTACCAAGAAACATAGAAATGAGATGCTATATCGCGTTTTAAGAATCATAAGAACTCTATTGCAACGATACGTGGACATCTGCAAACGCTATTTCCTTGCAAGGAAGTGTCGCATTTACTTTCATTTGAATCGTAGACGAGGAATGCATAACACTTCGCAAATCATGTTATATCTTACCAAGAAACATAGAAATGAGATGCTATATCGCGTTTTAAGAATCATAAGAACTCTATTGCAACGATACGTGGACATCTGCAAACGCTATTTCCTTGCAAGGAAGTGTCGCATTTACTTTCATTTGAATCGTAGACGAGGAATGCATAACACTTCGCAATGAATATTATATCTTATCATGAAACATAGATATGAGATGCAATATCTCGTTTTAAGAAGCATTTGAACACTATTGCTACGATACGTAGAAATCTGCAAAAGCTATTTCCTTGCAAGGAAGTGTCGCATTTACATTCATTTGAAGTGTAGACGAGGAATACATAACACCTCGCAAATCATATTACATCTTACCATGAAACATAGAAATGAGATGCGATATCGCGCTTTAAGAGGCATTAGAAATCTATTGCTACGATACGTAGACATCTGCAAACGCTATTTCCTAGCGAGGAAGTGTCGCATTCACATTCCTTTGAAGTGTAGACGAGGAATACATGACACTTTGCAAATCATATTATATCTTACCATGAAACAAAGAAGTCAGATGCGATATCGCGTTTTAAGAAGCATTAGAAATCTATTGCTACGATACGTAGATATCTGCAAACGCTATTTCCTAGCGAGGAAGTATCGCATTCACATTCCTTTGAAGTGTAGACGAGGAATACATAACACTTCGCAAATCATATTATATCTTACCATGAAACATAGAAATGAGATGCAATATCGCGTTTTAAGTATCATAAGAACTCGATTGCTACGATACGTGGACATCTGCAGACGCTATTTCCTTGCAAGGAAGTGTCGCATTTACATTCATTTGAAGTGTAGACGAGGAATACATGACACTTCGCAAATTATATTATATCTTACCATGAAACATAGAATTGAGATGCTATATCGCGTTTTAAGAATCATAAGAACTCTATTGCTACAATACGTATACATCTGCAAACGCTATTTCCTAGCGAGGAACTGTCGCATTTACATTCATTTGAAGTGTAGACGAGGAATACATAACACTTCGCAAATCATGTTATATCTTACCATGAAACATAGAAATGAGATGCGATATCGCGTTTTAAGAATCATATGAACTCTATTGCTACGATACGTAGACATCTGCAAACGCTATTTCCTTGCAAGGAAGTGTCGCATTTACTTTCATTTGAATCGTAGACGAGGAATGCATAACACTTCGCAATGAATATTATATCTTATCATGAAACATAGATATGGGATGCAATATCTCGTTTTAAGAAGCATTTGAACTCTATTGCTTCGATACGTAGACATCTGCAAACGCTATTTCTTTGCAAGGAAGTGTCGCATTTACATTCATTTGAAGTGTAGACGAGGAATACATAACACTTCGCAAATCATATTATATCTTACCATGAAATATAGAAATGAGATGCGATATCTCGTTTTAAGACGCAATTGATCTCTATTGCTTCGATACGTAGACATCTGCAAAAGCTATTTCCTTGCAAGTAAGTGTCGCATTTATATTCATTTGAATCGTAGACGAGGAATGCATAACACTTCGCAAATCATATTATATCTTACCATGAAACATAGAATGAGATGCGATATCGCGTTTTAAGAAGCATTAGAACTCTATTGCTACGGTACCTAGACTTCTGCAGACGTTATTTCCTAGCAAGGAAGTGTCGCATTTACATTCATTTGAAGTGTAGACGAGGAATACATGACACTTCGCAAATCATATTATATCTTACCATGAAACATAGAAATGAGATGCGAAATCGCGTTTTAAGAATCATATGAACTCTATTGCTACGATACGTAGACATCTGCAAACGCTATTTCCTAGCGAGGAAGTATCGCATTCACATTCATTTGAAGTGTAGACGAGGAATACAAAACACTTCGCAATGAATATTACATCTTACTATGAAACATAGAAATGAGATGCGATATCGCGTTTTAAGAAGCATTACAACTCTATTGCTACGATACGTAGACATCTGGAAACGCTATTTCCTTGCAAGGAAGTGTCGGATTTACATTCATTTGAATCGTAGACGAGGAATGTATAACACTTCGCAATGAATATAATACCTTATCATTAAACATAGATATGAGATGCAATATCTCGTTTTAATATGCATTTGAAATATATTGCTACGATACCTAGACATTTGCAGACGCTATTTCCTAGCAAGGAAGTGTCGCATTTACATTCATTTGAAGTGTAGACGAGGAATACATGACACTTCGCAAATCATGTTATATCTTACCATGAAACATAGAAATGAGATGCGATATCGCGTTTTAAGAAGCACTAGAACACTATTGCTACGATAGGTAGACATTTGCAAACGCTATTTCCTGGCAAGGAAGTGTCGCAATTACGTTCATTTGAAGTGTAGACGATGAATACATAACACTTCGCAAATCATATTATATCTTACCATGAAACATAGGAATGTGATGCGATATCGCGTTTAAAGAAGCATTAGAACACTATCGCTACGATACCTAGACATCTGCAGACGCTATTTCCTAGCAAGGAAGTGTCGCATTTACATTCAATTGAAGTGTAGACGTGGAATACATAACACTTCGCAAATCATATTATATCTTACCATGAAACATAGAAATGAGATGCGATATCGCGTTTTAAGAATCATAAGAACACTACTGCTACGATACGTAGACATCTGCAAACGCTATTTCCTATCGAGGAAGTGTCGCATTCACATTCATTTGAAGTGTAGACGAGGAATACATTACACTTCGCAAATCATATTATATCTTACCATGAAAGATAGAAATGAGATGCGATATCGCGTTTTAAGAATCATAAGAACTCTATTGCTACGATACGTAGACAACTGCAAACGGTGTTTCCTTGCAAGGAAGTGTCGCATTTATATTCATTTGAATCGTAGACGAGGAATGCATAACACTTCGCAAATCATATTATATCTTACCATGAAACATAGAAATGAGATGCGATATCGCGTATTATGAAGCATTAGAACTCTATTGCTACGGTACCCAGACATCTGCAGACGCTATTTCCTAGCAAGGAAGTGTCGCATTTACATTCATTTGTAGTGTAGACGAGGAATACATAACACTTCTCAAATCATATTATATCTTACCATGAAGCATAGAAATGAAATGTGATATCGCGTTTTAAGAATCATAAGGACTCTATTGCTACGATACGTAGACAACTGCAAACGCTATTTCCTAGCGAGGAAGTGTCGCATTTACATTCATTTGAAGTGTAGACGAGGAATACATAACACTTCGCACATCATATTATATCTTACCATGAAACATAGAAATGAGATACGGTATCGCGTTTTATGAATCATAGGAACACTATTGCTACGATACGTAGACATCTGCAAACGCTATTTCCTAGCGAGGAAGTGTCGCATTCACATTCATTTGAAGTGTAGACGAGGAACACATAACACTTCGCAAATCATGTTATATCTTACCAAGAAACATAGAAATGAGATGCTATATCGCGTTTTAAGAATCATAAGAACTCTATTGCAACGATACGTGGACATCTGCAAACGCTATTTCCTTGCAAGGAAGTGTCGCATTTACTTTCATTTGAATCGTAGACGAGGAATGCATAACACTTCGCAAATCATGTTATATCTTACCAAGAAACATAGAAATGAGATGCTATATCGCGTTTTAAGAATCATAAGAACTCTATTGCAACGATACGTGGACATCTGCAAACGCTATTTCCTTGCAAGGAAGTGTCGCATTTACTTTCATTTGAATCGTAGACGAGGAATGCATAACACTTCGCAATGAATATTATATCTTATCATGAAACATAGATATGAGATGCAATATCTCGTTTTAAGAAGCATTTGAACACTATTGCTACGATACGTAGAAATCTGCAAAAGCTATTTCCTTGCAAGGAAGTGTCGCATTTACATTCATTTGAAGTGTAGACGAGGAATACATAACACCTCGCAAATCATATTACATCTTACCATGAAACATAGAAATGAGATGCGATATCGCGCTTTAAGAGGCATTAGAAATCTATTGCTACGATACGTAGACATCTGCAAACGCTATTTCCTAGCGAGGAAGTGTCGCATTCACATTCCTTTGAAGTGTAGACGAGGAATACATGACACTTTGCAAATCATATTATATCTTACCATGAAACAAAGAAGTCAGATGCGATATCGCGTTTTAAGAAGCATTAGAAATCTATTGCTACGATACGTAGATATCTGCAAACGCTATTTCCTAGCGAGGAAGTATCGCATTCACATTCCTTTGAAGTGTAGACGAGGAATACATAACACTTCGCAAATCATATTATATCTTACCATGAAACATAGAAATGAGATGCAATATCGCGTTTTAAGTATCATAAGAACTCGATTGCTACGATACGTGGACATCTGCAGACGCTATTTCCTTGCAAGGAAGTGTCGCATTTACATTCATTTGAAGTGTAGACGAGGAATACATGACACTTCGCAAATTATATTATATCTTACCATGAAACATAGAATTGAGATGCTATATCGCGTTTTAAGAATCATAAGAACTCTATTGCTACAATACGTATACATCTGCAAACGCTATTTCCTAGCGAGGAACTGTCGCATTTACATTCATTTGAAGTGTAGACGAGGAATACATAACACTTCGCAAATCATGTTATATCTTACCATGAAACATAGAAATGAGATGCGATATCGCGTTTTAAGAATCATATGAACTCTATTGCTACGATACGTAGACATCTGCAAACGCTATTTCCTTGCAAGGAAGTGTCGCATTTACTTTCATTGAATCGTAGACGAGGAATGCATAACACTTCGCAATGAATATTATATCTTATCATGAAACATAGATATGGGATGCAATATCTCGTTTTAAGAAGCATTTGAACTCTATTGCTTCGATACGTAGACATCTGCAAACGCTATTTCTTTGCAAGGAAGTGTCGCATTTACATTCATTTGAAGTGTAGACGAGGAATACATAACACTTCGCAAATCATATTATATCTTACCATGAAATATAGAAATGAGATGCGATATCTCGTTTTAAGACGCAATTGATCTCTATTGCTTCGATACGTAGACATCTGCAAAAGCTATTTCCTTGCAAGTAAGTGTCGCATTTATATTCATTTGAATCGTAGACGAGGAATGCATAACACTTCGCAAATCATATTATATCTTACCATGAAACATAGAATGAGATGCGATATCGCGTTTTAAGAAGCATTAGAACTCTATTGCTACGGTACCTAGACTTCTGCAGACGTTATTTCCTAGCAAGGAAGTGTCGCATTTACATTCATTTGAAGTGTAGACGAGGAATACATGACACTTCGCAAATCATATTATATCTTACCATGAAACATAGAAATGAGATGCGAAATCGCGTTTTAAGAATCATATGAACTCTATTGCTACGATACGTAGACATCTGCAAACGCTATTTCCTAGCGAGGAAGTATCGCATTCACATTCATTTGAAGTGTAGACGAGGAATACAAAACACTTCGCAATGAATATTACATCTTACTATGAAACATAGAAATGAGATGCGATATCGCGTTTTAAGAAGCATTACAACTCTATTGCTACGATACGTAGACATCTGGAAACGCTATTTCCTTGCAAGGAAGTGTCGGATTTACATTCATTTGAATCGTAGACGAGGAATGTATAACACTTCGCAATGAATATAATACCTTATCATTAAACATAGATATGAGATGCAATATCTCGTTTTAATATGCATTTGAAATATATTGCTACGATACCTAGACATTTGCAGACGCTATTCCTAGCAAGGAAGTGTCGCATTTACATTCATTTGAAGTGTAGACGAGGAATACATGACACTTCGCAAATCATGTTATATCTTACCATGAAACATAGAAATGAGATGCGATATCGCGTTTTAAGAAGCACTAGAACACTATTGCTACGATAGGTAGACATTTGCAAACGCTATTTCCTGGCAAGGAAGTGTCGCAATTACGTTCATTTGAAGTGTAGACGATGAATACATAACACTTCGCAAATCATATTATATCTTACCATGAAACATAGGAATGTGATGCGATATCGCGTTTAAAGAAGCATTAGAACACTATCGCTACGATACCTAGACATCTGCAGACGCTATTTCCTAGCAAGGAAGTGTCGCATTTACATTCAATTGAAGTGTAGACGTGGAATACATAACACTTCGCAAATCATATTATATCTTACCATGAAACATAGAAATGAGATGCGATATCGCGTTTTAAGAATCATAAGAACACTACTGCTACGATACGTAGACATCTGCAAACGCTATTTCCTATCGAGGAAGTGTCGCATTCACATTCATTTGAAGTGTAGACGAGGAATACATTACACTTCGCAAATCATATTATATCTTACCATGAAAGATAGAAATGAGATGCGATATCGCGTTTTAAGAATCATAAGAACTCTATTGCTACGATACGTAGACAACTGCAAACGGTGTTTCCTTGCAAGGAAGTGTCGCATTTACATTCATTTAAATCGTATACGAGGATTGCATAACACTTCGCAATGAATATTATATCTTATCATGAAACATAGATATGAGATGCAATATCTCGTTTTAAGAAGCATTTGAACTCTATTGCTACGATACCTAGACATCTGCAGACGCTATTTCCTAGCAAGGAAGTGTCGCATTCACATTCATTTGAAGTGTAGACAAGGAATACATAACACTTCGCAAATCATATTATATCTTACCATGAATGATAGAAATGAGATGCGATATTGCGTTTTAAGAATCATAAGAACTCTATTGCTACGATACGTAGACATCTGCAAACGCTATCTCCTAGCGAGGAAGTGTCGCATTCACGTTCATTTGAAGTGTAGACGAGGAATGCATAACACTTCGCAATGAATATTATATCTTACAATGAAACATAGATATGAGATGCAATATGTCGTTTTAAGAAGCATTTGAACTCTATTGCTTCGATACGTAGACATCAGCAAACGCTATTCCCTTGCAAGGAAGTGTCGCATTTACATTCATTTGAAGTGTAGACGAGGAATGCATGACACTTCGCAATGAATATTATATCTTACCATGAAACATAGAAATGAGATGCGCTATCTCGCTTTAAGAAGCATTTGAACTCTATTGCTACGATACGTAGACATCTGCAAACGCTATTTCCTTGCAAGGAAGTGTCGCATTTATATTCATTTGAATCGTAGACGAGGAATGCATAACACTTCGCAAATCATATTATATCTTACCATGAAACATAGAAATGAGATGCGATATCGCGTATTATGAAGCATTAGAACTCTATTGCTACGGTACCTAGACATCTGCAGACGCTATTTCCTAGCAAGGAAGTGTCGCATTTACATTCATTTGTAGTGTAGACGAGGAATACATAACACTTCTCAAATCATATTATATCTTACCATGAAGCATAGAAATGAAATGTGATATCGCGTTTTAAGAATCATAAGGACTCTATTGCTACGATACGTAGACAACTGCAAACGCTATTTCCTAGCGAGGAAGTGTCGCATTTACATTCATTTGAAGTGTAGACGAGGAATACATAACACTTCGCACATCATATTATATCTTACCATGAAACATAGAAATGAGATACGGTATCGCGTTTTATGAATCATAGGAACACTATTGCTACGATACGTAGACATCTGCAAACGCTATTTCCTAGCGAGGAAGTGTCGCATTCACATTCATTTGAAGTGTAGACGAGGAACACATAACACTTCGCAAATCATGTTATATCTTACCAAGAAACATAGAAATGAGATGCTATATCGCGTTTTAAGAATCATAAGAACTCTATTGCAACGATACGTGGACATCTGCAAACGCTATTTCCTTGCAAGGAAGTGTCGCATTTACTTTCATTTGAATCGTAGACGAGGAATGCATAACACTTCGCAAATCATGTTATATCTTACCAAGAAACATAGAAATGAGATGCTATATCGCGTTTTAAGAATCATAAGAACTCTATTGCAACGATACGTGGACATCTGCAAACGCTATTTCCTTGCAAGGAAGTGTCGCATTTACTTTCATTTGAATCGTAGACGAGGAATGCATAACACTTCGCAATGAATATTATATCTTATCATGAAACATAGATATGAGATGCAATATCTCGTTTTAAGAAGCATTTGAACACTATTGCTACGATACGTAGAAATCTGCAAAAGCTATTTCCTTGCAAGGAAGTGTCGCATTTACATTCATTTGAAGTGTAGACGAGGAATACATAACACCTCGCAAATCATATTACATCTTACCATGAAACATAGAAATGAGATGCGATATCGCGCTTTAAGAGGCATTAGAAATCTATTGCTACGATACGTAGACATCTGCAAACGCTATTTCCTAGCGAGGAACTGTCGCATTCACATTCATTTGAAGTGTAGACGAGGAATACATAACACTTCGCAAATCATATTATATCTTACCGTGAAACATAGAAATGATGTGCGATATTGCGCTTTAAGAAGCATTAGAACTCTATTGCTACGATACGTAGACATCTGCAAACGCTATTTCCTTGCTAGGAAGTGTCGCATTTATATTCATTTGAAGTGTGGACGAGGAATACATAACACTTCGCAAATCATATTATATCTTACCATGAAACATAGAAATGAGATGCGATATCGCGTTTTAAGAAACATAAGAACTCTATTGCTACGATACCTAGAAATCTGCAAACTCTATTTCCTTGCAAGGAAGTGTCGCATTTACATTCATATGAAGTGTAGACGAGGAATACATAACACTTCGCAAATCATATTATATCTTACCATGAAACATAGAAATGAGATGCGATATCGCGTTTTAAGAAGCATTAGAACTCTATCGCTACGATACCTAGACATCTGCGGACGCTATTTCCTAGCGAGTAAGTGTCGCATTTACATTCATTTGAAGTGTAGACGAGGAATACATAACACTTCGCAAATCATATTATATCTTACCATGAAACATAGAAATGAGATACGGTATCGCGTTTTAAGAATCATAGGAACACAATTGCTACGATACGTAGACATCTGCAAACGCTATTTCCTAGCGAGGAAGTGTCGCATTCACATTCATTTGAAGTGTAGACGAGGAATGCATAACACTTCTCAAATCATATTATATCTTACCATGAAACATAGAAATGAGATGCGATATCGCGTTTTAAGAAGCATTAGAAAATCTATTGCTACGACAAGTAGACATCTGCAAACGCTATTTCCTTGCAAGGAAGTGTCGCATTTACATTCATTTGAATCGCAGACGAGGAATGCATAACACTTCGCAATGTGTATTATATCTTATCATGAAACATAGGTATGAGATGCAATATCTCGTTTTAAGAAGCATTTGAACTCTATTGCTACGATACGTAGACATCTGCAAACGCTATTTCCTTGCAAGGAAGTGTCGCATTTACATTCATTTGAATCGTAGACGAGGAATGCATAACAGTTCGCAATGAGTATTATATCTTATCATGATACATAGGTATGAGATGCAATATCTCGTTTTAAGAAGCATTTGAACTCTATTGCTACGATACGTAGACATCTGCAGACGCTATTTCCTTGCAAGGAAGTGTCGCATTTACATTCATTTGAAGTGTAGACGAGGAATACATAAAACTTCGCAAATCATATTATATCTTACCGTGAAACAGAAATGAGATGCGATATCGCGATTTAAGAAACATTAGAACTCTATTGCTACGATACGTAGACATCTGCAAACGCTATTTCCTTGCTAGCAAGTGTCGCATTTACATTCATTTGAAGTGTAGACGAGGAATGCATAACACTTCTCAAATCATATTATATCCTACCATGAAACATAGAAATGAGATGCGATATCGCGTTTTAAGAAGCATTAGAACTCTATCGCTACGATACCTAGACATCTGCAGACGCTATTTCCTAGCGAGTAAGTGTCGCATTTACATTCATTTGAAGTGTAGACGAGGAATACATAACACTTCGCAAATCATATTATATCTTACCATGAAACATAGAAATGAGATACGGTATCGCGTTTTAAGAATCATAGGAACACTATTGCTACGATACCTAGAAATCTGCAAACTCTATTTCCTTGCAAGGAAGTGTCGCATTTACATTCATTTGAAGTGTAGGCGAGGAATACATAACACATCGCAAATCATATTATATCTTACTATGAAACATAGAAATGAGATGCGATATCGCGTTTTAAGAATAATAAGAACACTATTGCTACGATACGTAGACATCTGCAGACGCTATTTCCTAGCGAGGAAGTGTCGCATTCACATTCATTTGAAGTGTAGACAAGGAATACATAACACTTCGCAAATCATATTATATCTTACCATGAATGATAGAAATGAGATGCGATATTGCGTTTTAAGAATCATAAGAACTCTATTGCTACGATACGTAGACAACTGCAAACGCTATTTCCTTGCAAGGAAGTGTCGCATTTACATTCATTTGAATCGTATACGAGGAATGCATAACACTTCGCAGTGAATATTATATCTTATCATGAAACATAGATATGAGATGCGATATCGCGTTTATAGAATCATATGAACTCTATTGCTACGATACGTAGACATCTGTAATCGTTATTTCCTTGCAAGGAAGTGTCGCATTTATTTTCATTTGAATCGTAGACGAGGAGTGCATAACACTTCGCAATGAATATTACATCATACATGAAACATAGATATGAGATGCAATATCTCGTTTTAAGAAGCATTTGAACTCTATTGCTACGATACGTAGACATCTGCAAACGCTATCTCCTAGCGAGGAAGTGTCGCATTCACGTTCATTTGAAGTGTAGACGAGGAATGCATAACACTTCGCAATGAATATTATATCTTACCATGAAACACAGAAATGGGATGCGATATCGCGTTTTAAGAATCATAAGAACTCTATTGCTACGATACGTAGACATCTGTAAACGCTATTTCCTTGCAAGGAAGTGTCGCATTTACATTCATTTGAATCGTAGACGAGGAATGCATAACACTTCTCAATGAATATTATATCTTATCATGAGACATAGATATGAGATGCAATATCTCGTTTAAGAAGCATTTGAACTCTATCGCTACGATACCTAGACATCTGCAAACGCTATTTCCTTGTAAGGAAGTGTCGCATTTACATTCATTTGAATCGTAGACGAGGAATGCATAACACTTCTCATTGAATATTATATCTTATCATGAAACATAGATATTAGATGCAATATCTCGTTTTAAGAAGCATTTGAACTCTATTGCTACGATACGTAGAAATCTGCAAACGCTATTTCCTTGCAAGGAAGTGTCGCATTTACATTCATTTGAAGTGTAGACGAGGAATACATAACACCTCGCAAATCATATTATATCTTACCATGAAACATAGAAATGAGATGCGATATCGCGCTTTAAGAAGCATTAGAAATCTATTGCTACGATACGTAGACATCTGCAAACGCTATTTCCTAGCGAGGAAGTGTCGCATTCACATTTCTTTGAAGTGTAGACGAGGAATACATGACACTTTGCAAATCATATTATATCTTACCATGAAACAAAGAAGTCAGATGCGATATCGCGTTTTAAGAAGCATCAGAAATCTATTGCTACGATACGTAGACATCTGCAAACGCTATTTCCTAGCGAGGAAGAGTATCGCATTCACATTCCTTTGAAGTGTAGACGAGGAATACATAACACTTCGCAAATCATATTATATCTTACCATGAAACATAGAAATGAGATGCAATATCGCGTTTTAAGAATCATAAGAACTCGATTGCTACGATACGTAGACATCTGCAGACGCTATTTCCTAGAGAGGAACTGTCGCATTCACATTCATTTGAAGTGTAGACGAGGAATACATAACTCTTCGCAAATCATATTATATCTTACCGTGAAACATAGAAATGAGATGCGATATTGCGTTTTAAGAAGCATTAGAACTCTATTGCTACGATACGTAGACATCTGCAAACGCTATTTCCTTGCTAGGAAGTG
Source organism: Xylocopa sonorina (assembly GCF_050948175.1). NCBI lineage: Eukaryota > Metazoa > Arthropoda > Insecta > Hymenoptera > Apidae > Xylocopa > Xylocopa sonorina. The sequence goes on from NW_027490337.1 coordinate 533,073, forward strand.
TCGCATTTATATTCATTTGAAGTGTAGACGAGGAATACATAACACTTCGCAAATCATATTATATCTTACCATGAAACATAGAAATGAGATTGCGATATCGCGTTTTAAGAAATATAAGAACTCTATTGCTACGATACCTAGAAATCTGCAAACTCTATTTCCTTGCAAGGAAGTGTCGCATTTACATTCATTTGAAGTGTAGGCGAGGAATACATAACACATCGCAAATCATATTATATCTTACTATGAAACATAGAAATGAGATGCGATATCGCGTTTTAAGAATCATAAGAACACTATTGCTACGATACGTAGACATCTGCAAACACTATTTCCTAGCGAGGAAGTGTCGCATTCACATTCATTTGAAGTGTAGACAAGGAATACATAACACTTCGCAAATCATATTATATCTTACCATGAATGATAGAAATGAGATGCGATATTGCGTTTTAAGAATCATAAGAACTCTATTGCTACGATACGTAGACAACTGCAAACGCTATTTCCTTGCAAGGAAGTGTCCCATTTACATTCATTTGAATCGTATACGAGGAATGCATAACACTTCGCAGTGAATATTATATCTTATCATGAAACATAGATATGAGATGCGATATCGCGTTTATAGAATCATATGAACTCTATTGCTACGATACGTAGACATCTGCAAACGCTATTTCCTTGCAAGGAAGTGTCGCATTTACTTTCATTTGAATCGTAGACGAGGAATGCATAACACTTCGCAAATCATATTATATGTTACCATGAAACATAGAAATGAGATGCGATATCGCGTTCTAAGAAGCGTTAGAACTCTATTGCTACGATACCTAGACATCTGCAGACGCTATTTCCTAGCAAGGAAGTGTCGCATTTACATTCAATTGAAGTGTAGACGAGGAATACATGACACTTCGCAAATCATATTATATCTTACCAAGAAACATAGAAATGAGATGCGATATCGCGTTTTAAGAAGCATTAGAAAGCTATTGCTACGATACGTAGACATCTGCAAACGCTATTTCCTAGCGAGGAAGTATCGCATTCACATTCCTTGAAGTGTAGACGAGGAATACATAACACTTCGCAAATCATATTATATCTTACATGAAACATAGAAATGAGATGCAATATCGCGTTTTAAGTATCATAAGAACTCGATTGCTACGATACGTGGACATCTGCAGACGCTATTTCCTTGCAAGGAAGTGTCGCATTTACATTCATTTGAAGTGTAGACGAGGAATACATGACACTTCGCAAGTTATATTATATCTTACCATGAAACATAGAATTGAGATGCTATATCGCGTTTTAAGAATCATAAGAACTCTATTGCTACAATACGTATACATCTGCAAACGCTATTTCCTAGCGAGGAACTGTCGCATTCACATTCATTTGAAGTGTAGACGAGGAATACATAACACTTCGCAAATCATATTATATCTTACCGTGAAACATAGAAATGAGATGCGATATCGCGTTTTAAGAAGCATTAGAAAGCTATTGCTACGATACGTAGACATCTGCAAACGCTATTTCCTTGCAAGCAAGTGTCGCATTTACATTCATTTGAAGTGTAGACGAGGAATGCATAACACTTCGCAATGAATGTTACATCTTATCATGAAACATGGATATGAGATGCAATATCTCGTTTTAAGAAGCATCAGAAAGCTATAGCTACGATACGTAGACATCTGCAGACGCTATTTCCTTGCAAAGGAAGTGTCGCATTTACATTCATTTGAAGTGTAGACGAGGAATACATGACACTTCGCAAATTTTATTATATCTTACCATGAAACATAGAAATGAGATGCTATATCGCGTTTTAAGAATCATAAGAACTCTATTGCTACGATACGTAGACATCTGCGGACGCTATTTCCTAGCGAGTAAGTGTCGCATTTACATTCATTTGAAGTGTAGACGAGGAATACATAACACTTCGCAAATCATATTATATCTTACCATGAAACATAGAAATGAGATACGGTATCGCGTTTTAAGAATCATAGGAACACTATTGCTACGATACGTAGACATCTGCAAACGCTATTTCCTAGCGAGGAAGTGTCGCATTCACATTCATTTGAAGTGTAGACGAGGAATGCATAACACTTCTCAAATCATATTATATCTTACCATGAAACATAGAAATGAGATGCGATATCGCGTTTTAAGAAGCATTAGAAATCTATTGCTACGACAAGTAGACATCTGCAAACGCTATTTCCTTGCAAGGAAGTGTCGCATTTACATTCATTTGAATCGCAGACGAGGAATGCATAACACTTCGCAATGTGTATTATATCTTATCATGAAACATAGGTATGAGATGCAATATCTCGTTTTAAGAAGCATTTGAACTCTATTGCTACGATACGTAGACATCTGCAAACGCTATTTCCTTGCAAGGAAGTGTCGCATTTACATTCATTTGAATCGTAGACGAGGAATGCATAACACTTCGCAATGAGTATTATATCTTATCATGATACATAGGTATGAGATGCAGTATCTCGTTTTAAGAAGCATTTGAACTCTATTGCTACGATACGTAGACATCTGCAAACGCTATTTCCTTGCAAGGAAGTGTCGCATTTACATTCATTTGAAGTGTAGACGAGGAATACATAACACTTCGCAAATCATATTATATCTTACCGTGAAACATAGAAATGAGATGCGATATTCCTTTTTAAGAAGCATTGGAACTCTATTGCTACGATACGTAGACATCTGCAAACGCTGTTTCCTTGCTAGGAAGTGTCGCATTTATATTCATTTGAAGTGTAGACGAGGAATACATAACACTTCGCAAATCATATTATATCTTACCATGAAATATAGAAATGAGATGCGATATCGCGTTTTAAGAAACATAAGAACTCTATTGCTACGATACCTAGAAATCTGCAAACTCTATTTCCTTGCAAGGAAGTGTCGCATTTACATTCATTTGAAGTGTAGGCGAGGAATACATAACACATCGCAAATCATATTATATCTTACTATGAAACATAGAAATGAGATGCGATATCGCGTTTTAAGAATAATAAGAACACTATTGCTACGATACGTAGACATCTGCAAACGCTATTTCCTAGCGAGGAAGTGTCGCATTCACATTCATTTGAAGTGTAGACAAGGAATACATAACACTTCGCAAATCATATTATATCTTACCATGAATGATAGAAATGAGATGCGATATTGCGTTTTAAGAATCATAAGAACTCTATTGCTACGATACGTAGACAACTGCAAACGCTATTTCCTTGCAAGGAAGTGTCGCATTTACATTCATTTGAATCGTATACGAGGAATGCATAACACTTCGCAGTGAATATTGTATCTTATCATGAAACATAGATATGAGATGCGATATCGCGTTATAGAATCATATGAACTCTATTGCTACGATACGTAGACATCTGCAAACGCTATTTCCTTGCAAGGAAGTGTCGCATTTACTTTCATTTGAATCGTAGACGAGAATGCATAACACTTCGCAAATCATATTATATCTTACCATGAAACATAGAAATGAGATGCGATATCGCGTTCTAAGAAGCGTTAGAACTCTATTGCTACGATACCTAGACATCTGCAGACGCTATTTCCTAGCAAGGAAGTGTCGCATTTACATTCAATTGAAGTGTAGACGTGGAATACATAACACTTCGCAAATCATATTATATCTTACCATGAAACATAGAAATGAGATGCGATATCGCGTTTTAAGAATCATAAGAACACTACTGCTACGATACGTAGACATCTGCAAACGCTATTTCCTATCGAGGAAGTGTCGCATTCACATTCATTGAAGTGTAGACGAGGAATACATTACACTTCGCAAATCATATTATATCTTACCATGAAAGATAGAAATGAGATGCGATATCGCGTTTTAAGAATCATAAGAACTCTATTGCTACGATACGTAGACAACTGCAAACGGTGTTTCCTTGCAAGGAAGTGTCGCATTTACATTCATTTAAATCGTATACGAGGATTGCATAACACTTCGCAATGAATATTATATCTTATCATGAAACATAGATATGAGATGCAATATCTCGTTTTAAGAAGCATTTGAACTCTATTGCTACGATACCTAGACATCTGCAGACGCTATTTCCTAGCAAGGAAGTGTCGCATTCACATTCATTTGAAGTGTAGACAAGGAATACATAACACTTCGCAAATCATATTATATCTTACCATGAATGATAGAAATGAGATGCGATATTGCGTTTTAAGAATCATAAGAACTCTATTGCTACGATACGTAGACATCTGCAAACGCTATCTCCTAGCGAGGAAGTGTCGCATTCCACGTTCATTTGAAGTGTAGACGAGGAATGCATAACACTTCGCAATGAATATTATATCTTACAATGAAACATAGATATGAGATGCAATATGTCGTTTTAAGAAGCATTTGAACTCTATTGCTTCGATACGTAGACATCAGCAAACGCTATTCCCCTTGCAAGGAAGTGTCGCATTTACATTCATTTGAAGTGTAGACGAGGAATGCATGACACTTCGCAATGAATATTATATCTTACCATGAAACATAGAAATGAGATGCGCTATCTCGCTTTAAGAAGCATTTGAACTCTATTGCTACGATACGTAGACATCTGCAAACGCTATTTCCTTGCAAGGAAGTGTCGCATTTATATTCATTTGAATCGTAGACGAGGAATGCATAACACTTCGCAAATCATATTATATCTTACCATGAAACATAGAAATGAGATGCGATATCGCGTATTATGAAGCATTAGAACTCTATTGCTACGGTACCTAGACATCTGCAGACGCTATTTCCTAGCAAGGAAGTGTCGCATTTACATTCATTTGTAGTGTAGACGAGGAATACATAACACTTCTCAAATCATATTATATCTTACCATGAAGCATAGAAATGAAATGTGATATCGCGTTTAAGAATCATAAGGACTCTATTGCTACGATACGTAGACAACTGCAAACGCTATTTCCTAGCGAGGAAGTGTCGCATTTACATTCATTTGAAGTGTAGACGAGGAATACATAACACTTCGCACATCATATTATATCTTACCATGAAACATAGAAATGAGATACGGTATCGCGTTTTATGAATCATAGGAACACTATTGCTACGATACGTAGACATCTGCAAACGCTATTTCCTAGCGAGGAAGTGTCGCATTCACATTCATTTGAAGTGTAGACGAGGAACACATAACACTTCGCAAATCATGTTATATCTTACCAAGAAACATAGAAATGAGATGCTATATCGCGTTTTAAGAATCATAAGAACTCTATTGCAACGATACGTGGACATCTGCAAACGCTATTTCTTGCAAGGAAGTGTCGCATTTACTTTCATTTGAATCGTAGACGAGGAATGCATAACACTTCGCAAATCATGTTATATCTTACCAAGAAACATAGAAATGAGATGCTATATCGCGTTTTAAGAATCATAAGAACTCTATTGCAACGATACGTGGACATCTGCAAACGCTATTTCCTTGCAAGGAAGTGTCGCATTTACTTTCATTTGAATCGTAGACGAGGAATGCATAACACTTCGCAATGAATATTATATCTTATCATGAAACATAGATATGAGATGCAATATCTCGTTTTAAGAAGCATTTGAACACTATTGCTACGATACGTAGAAATCTGCAAAAGCTATTTCCTTGCAAGGAAGTGTCGCATTTACATTCATTTGAAGTGTAGAACGAGGAATACATAACACCTCGCAAATCATATTACATCTTACCATGAAACATAGAAATGAGATGCGATATCGCGCTTTAAGAGGCATTAGAAATCTATTGCTACGATACGTAGACATCTGCAAACGCTATTTCCTAGCGAGGAACTGTCGCATTCACATTCATTTGAAGTGTAGACGAGGAATACATAACACTTCGCAAATCATATTATATCTTACCGTGAAACATAGAAATGATGTGCGATATTGCGCTTTAAGAAGCATTAGAACTCTATTGCTACGATACGTAGACATCTGCAAACGCTATTTCCTTGCTAGGAAGTGTCGCATTTATATTCATTTGAAGTGTGGACGAGGAATACATAACACTTCGCAAATCATATTATATCTTACCATGAAACATAGAAATGAGATGCGATATCGCGTTTTAAGAAACATAAGAACTCTATTGCTACGATACCTAGAAATCTGCAAACTCTATTTCCTTGCAAGGAAGTGTCGCATTTACATTCATATGAAGTGTAGACGAGGAATACATAACACTTCGCAAATCATATTATATCTTACCATGAAACATAGAAATGAGATGCGATATCGCGTTTTAAGAAGCATTAGAACTCTATCGCTACGATACCTAGACATCTGCGGACGCTATTTCCTAGCGAGTAAGTGTCGCATTTACATTCATTTGAAGTGTAGACGAGGAATACATAACACTTCGCAAATCATATTATATCTTACCATGAAACATAGAAATGAGATACGGTATCGCGTTTTAAGAATCATAGGAACACAATTGCTACGATACGTAGACATCTGCAAACGCTATTTCCTAGCGAGGAAGTGTCGCATTCACATTCATTTGAAGTGTAGACGAGGAATGCATAACACTTCTCAAATCATATTATATCTTACCATGAAACATAGAAATGAGATGCGATATCGCGTTTTAAGAAGCATTAGAAATCTATTGCTACGACAAGTAGACATCTGCAAACGCTATTTCCTTGCAAGGAAGTGTCGCATTTACATTCATTTGAATCGCAGACGAGGAATGCATAACACTTCGCAATGTGTATTATATCTTATCATGAAACATAGGTATGAGATGCAATATCTCGTTTAAGAAGCATTTGAACTCTATTGCTACGATACGTAGACATCTGCAAACGCTATTTCCTTGCAAGGAAGTGTCGCATTTACATTCATTTGAATCGTAGACGAGGAATGCATAACAGTTCGCAATGAGTATTATATCTTATCATGATACATAGGTATGAGATGCAATATCTCGTTTTAAGAAGCATTTGAACTCTATTGCTACGATACGTAGACATCTGCAGACGCTATTTCCTTGCAAGGAAGTGTCGCATTTACATTCATTTGAAGTGTAGACGAGGAATACATAAAACTTCGCAAATCATATTATATCTTACCGTGAAACAGAAATGAGATGCGATATCGCGATTTAAGAAACATTAGAACTCTATTGCTACGATACGTAGACATCTGCAAACGCTATTTCCTTGCTAGCAAGTGTCGCATTTACATTCATTTGAAGTGTAGACGAGGAATGCATAACACTTCTCAAATCATATTATATCCTACCATGAAACATAGAAATGAGATGCGATATCGCGTTTTAAGAAGCATTAGAACTCTATCGCTACGATACCTAGACATCTGCAGACGCTATTTCCTAGCGAGTAAGTGTCGCATTTACATTCATTTGAAGTGTAGACGAGGAATACATAACACTTCGCAAATCATATTATATCTTACCATGAAACATAGAAATGAGATACGGTATCGCGTTTTAAGAATCATAGGAACACTATTGCTACGATACCTAGAAATCTGCAAACTCTATTTCCTTGCAAGGAAGTGTCGCATTTACATTCATTTGAAGTGTAGGCGAGGAATACATAACACATCGCAAATCATATTATATCTTACTATGAAACATAGAAATGAGATGCGATATCGCGTTTTAAGAATAATAAGAACACTATTGCTACGATACGTAGACATCTGCAGACGCTATTTCCTAGCGAGGAAGTGTCGCATTCACATTCATTTGAAGTGTAGACAAGGAATACATAACACTTCGCAAATCATATTATATCTTACCATGAATGATAGAAATGAGATGCGATATTGCGTTTTAAGAATCATAAGAACTCTATTGCTACGATACGTAGACAACTGCAAACGCTATTTCCTTGCAAGGAAGTGTCGCATTTACATTCATTTGAATCGTATACG